>NW_024346824.1:1410090-1427569 GCF_902729225.1 Pteropus medius
TTGTTTTTTTTTTCTTTTTTTTTTTTTTCTTTTGCACTTATATATACCATACCGACATTGCAAGATGCAAGCGTAGAAACTGGAGTTTAAATAAACTTACAGGCAAAACTACCCCAACCCAGTGTGGTTGCTGTACATATCTACAGTACGATTTTTGGAATGTATTGCCATTTAAGAACATAGAAACTCTCTACAGACAATTTCACAGACGGAATACATACACCTTTTAGAAAAAAAGGCAAATATTTATCTTACAGAGAGCGTGTTATCTTACATTTGCCTACACGTTTCTTTTTTTTTTTTCCTGTTTCTCTTCTCTTTTATTTTTAACACTAGGTTTAGTAAAGTGATCGTAAGTGCCGAAGCAGTTTCGTAATGGAAAGCGGACTGGATTCACGACACAAAAGCAGAATCTGTGGAACGGGCCTTTGGGGACTTTCTCCCCTTGGTCAGTGCTGTACATCTTTCTCTATGGACGGCTGGCCAGGCAGGACTTTTGCTTGGAGAAGGATTTGTCTGAAGAAAGGACTAGAGAGCAATTCAGCTCAGATATATTGCTTGAGGGTCGGTGAGAATGGAGTAGGGGCTAGAGGGATCTGGGAGCTAATTCTTTCAGACTTTTCCCACAGAGGGAAATAGAGGGACTTCTGGGTCTGGAAGTTGGAGGCAGTGGAGGCGGGAGAGTGGGTAGTTCACCGCTATTGGGCTCCTGGAGGGTCTCAGTGATTGGGGCCAGAGTATAAGTGATGGTTGGCTCTGAAACCTCGGTGAGTTGTTCATCCCCCACTGCCGACAGCCAAGGACCAGAGTGGGCTGTACCAAGGAATGACTACCCTGCACATTTCAACAGAGCACACACTATGTGTTCATGCCGACCCGTCAGCACTGCTTTCTCCACCACCGCCCTTAACATGGACAATAGTGTCACAGGCAAACTGGAAATGTAGAAGTGGGGCAGGGGTCCTGGAGAGGGCATGGAGTGAGAGTCTTTTATCCAAATTATGAATGTATGCATGTGGGCTGGGGCTCTGTGATCAGGGGAGTGGGAAGAGTCTGGCAGAGGGGGTTAGAGCTGTTCTCAGTGACATATGACCCAGACTAATGGTATTGATTCCATACTTCTGGGCACCTGGGGTTGGGGCAGCAGCCCTGAGGCCAGATTTTGTTTGTGCAGTGTGTCCCTGTCATTGAGAAATGGGTCTCCAGTGACTCCTGGTCTCCGTCCCCTCTGCCTGTATCTGTGGCCTGACTGACCTTGAGGGCTCTCCTGCTGGCCATGCCGTCCACGACTACATCTCCCAGGAAGGAAACCTTGGTGGGTGGGCTGTCTTAGTACAGGGGGAATGATGCTCAGTAGAGCTGGGGGTGCAGGGCCAGTTGGAGGGGTGTGGCCACCCTAAGGTCACGAGCTAGTCCAGCAGAGTGCCCAGTCTGCTGCTTTGTAGGTCTGGGGCTGGAAGATCGTGTCCAGGAAGATGTCAAACCTGAGCTGAAGTGGTGCCCTTTATCCGGCTCCCAGGCCTCAGCACTCACATTCGCTAGTCCTTGGCCATTCCATGGAGGTATGACAGAAAGGTGAGGGTGAAGAAAGCCCTTGTCTCTGGCCTAGACTGTGACTATGTCCTGGCTCCTTACCACTTCCTGCCAGGCCAAAACAGTGCCAATACGGTTGGGGCCTTCTCCCAGGGTACATGAGAACTCCAAATTCTGGGTCAAATAGTTGGGAATTGCTTGCTAACCCCGCCCCCAGCAGCCCCCAGGGAGACTCCTTTTTTATTGTCTCCTTTTGTTTTAGCGCCCGAGTGAGGTTAAAGGAAAATGAACAAGTTGATCCGGCTGGAGGCTGGACCAGTGACTGGTTTGTCCACGCAGCGGGGGCCAAGCAACGAGAGGCCCAGAACTGGATTTACGGCTGAGTTTGGGGAGCTCGCAGAAGTGCCTCAACCTCCTCACCTTATGGCCTCCTATCTAAACAAAATAGTTCAGGGACCCTGTATGGGTACAGGATTCCTACAGCCTGGCTGAGAACTGGGGACCAGCTAGGGAGGTCTCTGCTCTGTAAGGTAGCCTTAGCACTCAACCTGGGGAGTGGGGGGCACATGCTTTCTCCCTCTTGTAGGAACTAAAAAAATAATTTCTGGAGGGTTGGGGGACAGTCCATCTCTCCCAGGGACAGGATAAACATGCTAGAGTTCAAATTCTGTATTGTAATTTGAGATTTTAATTTCTGGTCATATTTTTCTTACAGAGCAAGTTTTTGCCCCCAAACAAACACAGGGCAACTTCTTGAAGGAGGGGATGGGGATGAGGATGGAGGCACTGGCTAGTACCGATTGCTTTGGAGAAGCATTCAAATGACTTAAGACAATTAAAAATCCTCTAGGTCAAGAGAATGTGAGGAGACTGGATGAAGTATCAAATAGCATCCTCTCTTTCTAGATATTTTTATACATATAGAACTTTTTAAAAAGAAATTTAAGCCAATAAACAGGACTGGGCGGTTCTCACCGTCATGGTTTGGGTACTTCCTGAGGGGAGCCGATGTAGGTCCCTGGGAACTTCCAGTACCAAGCACCGAAAAGCCCGGCCATGGAGGAAAAAGGGCCCTTTGTACTCCAGACTGAGCTCCCAACGAAATCCAAGCCCCAGCCTCAGGAGTCGCAAGGCTCCGCACCTTGAACCTTGACCCCTAGGGGCTGGGCCCCACCGCGCCAGCTTTGTGGGTAGTCATCCCGCAAAGGCATCCTGGGGCCGGGGTCCAAAGAGCAAGGCCTAGGTCAGGATGGGCCCACGTACCTGGGTAGCTGGGAGCGCTGGATGGACCGAGCAGCTCCCGCCTTCTACCTGCTCCTATTATCTTGTGTTGAAATCCTAAGAAAAGTAACATTTTCTTTTTCTTGGGAAAAAGGAAGTTGGAGTTTTCTGGGCCTACCCATGGAGGCTGAGTGGGGTCTCCCTGCCTGGATCTGTGTCCCTCCTTCTGGGGCCACTGGCCCTTTTGCTGGCAGCGCAAGATGGCCACGGGCTGGGGTGGGGTAAAATGGTAATAAATAGGACATAAACATCTGTACATAGGAGTGCTTGCTTTTACATTTAATTATATATTTTTAAAAGTTCCTTGTTTTTATTTTTCTCCCTCAGTGCATCCCCTTTCCCTCAGCAAATGGCTGCCTTTCGTCAGCCTTGAGTGGCTGCTGACCCCAGCAGCTGAAGGTGAGGTCCCACCTACACCCTTTCTCAAAAAAGCACAAAATATTCACAGCCTCAAACTCCTCGTGGGTTTTTTTTTATGTGTGTGTATGTTTTGTTTTTTCTTTCAAGCAACAAAAGGTATAGAAAAAGGCACAGATAACTGCATACATGGGAAGATATAACCAACGGGGGCTGAGTAGAAGCTGCTTGAACAGATGGACGGATGGAAGAGGGAGCCCATGAAAGCAAGATGATTTGAGGAAGTTGGCTGGAAGCGTCTGTTGCTGAACACCGGAAGCCAGATGCTGAAGCGGTCGGAGAGAGGCTAAGTGCTCAGGGGGCCCCTGTCCATGGGCTGGTGTGGAAGTGCCCTGGGCCCCCCACTTCCTGAGGACTCAGGGGAGCTCTGACTGGTCCTGGGTTCCCCAGAGAGGTTCCTCCTCCGGGCTGGGAAGCGGGTGGATGCCTCTGCCAGGCAGCCCACGGAACTGCTGCGGTCCAGTGTTGGGGCGGTGGAGGCCGTAGGGTTGGCCGGCGTGTGTGGTGACTCCAGGCGGGGGCTCCAGGACTCTGCCCGGCGGCCCTGGGGTGGCCGGGATGAGCCCTCGGGTGGGGTGCGGGGGCTGTGCGTGGGCTCTGCAGACACCTCGGCCACATGGGGCTCCCAGCTGGGAGGTCTGCCCCAGCCCCTGCTCGTCCTCTCCCTCTCTTTGGGGTAGTCCTTGCCCTCCAGCTCCGAGGACAGTGTGAACTTGGAGACCTTAGCCACGGGGGACACAGAGGCTGACGAGCTCTCGGTGGGACTCCAGCGGCCTTGCTCCTGGGCCTCCCGGGCCCCGTCAGGTCGCTGCCACCCCCAGAGAAGCCGCTGACCCAGGCTGCAGTGGGCCCTGGCAGCAGGGTGGGGTGGGCCCCGGGCCGGGCCTGCACCATCTGGATCCCACCGATGGGAATCAGGGGACACGGGGCGCGGGCCAAGTGCTGTGAGTGCAGAGGGAGGTGGCTGAAGATGTTCTCTGTCCGGGCTGGGATGTGGCCGTGGATGTCATGGGGGGCGGAGAAGGGTCGGGAGGAGACAGGATGAGCAGGGCCAGGTGAGCAGGAGGGACTTCGGGACTCGGCCTTCTGCTGGGGTCAGAAAACAACAGAGGGTGAGGCCAGGTTATGTGCTGGGCACATGGACACCCCGAGGCCTAGAGGGGGCAGGGCTTGCCTGAGATCACAGAGCAAGTCCCAGTTGAGCTGGGGCCAGAACCAAGTTCCAGCTCCCTGCCCATGGTGCTGCCCTATGCTGGTGCCCTCTCTGGGGTGAGCCATCCCCAGCCCTACAGTGATGAAGAGCATTCTCAGCATACTCAGGCCCCACGGCCACTATGCTTCTGGCCAGCATGCTTACTTGCAGAGGGTGCGGGGACTCTGAAGAGCACTACTGGCCCCCATGTGCTCAGCCCTTTATCTTGGTTCTGCTGACTCTCCTGTTCCTAAAATAGTCTAGACCCAACTTTACCCTTGGACATGATTTCCCACTTAAGGTTCTTGACCTTCACCCACCACTGGGAATTTTGACGTGGCTCCAAAATTAAAAACCAAGGAGAGAGACTCCTAGAACCTTGAATCTTTGAGTGATGGTGTCGATGCTGCTGGAGGTAAAGGGTGTTGTTGGGTAATGCGGTGAACGAAAAGGTACTAGAAGGTAATGTTGTAAGTGACGGTGTCGTCAGGGCTGGGGGTCGTGACCGCACTGGTGACAGTGACGGTGTCAGATGGCGATGGCAGTGTCAGGGATGGTGTGCTGGCGTGTGCTGTGGCTGAGATGGTGTTGGCAATGCTGACGGTGTTGGTCCTGATGGTCTGGCAGCAACGGTGTTGGCTGTGTCTGAGGGTGCTGCTGACAGTGATGTTGGAGATGTGAGGATTTCAGTTAAGTCCTGCCATTTGCTCAAAGAATACATGGGGGCTGAGGATGGGGTGGGAGGAGAATGGCCCAAGTGTTCACACCTGCATGCAAAGCCGGCTCCAGAGCCTGTGTCTGTTGCTTCGGAGGCTAAATTAACTGCTTTCAGGCACCCAGCATGGTGCCTGGCACAGGAGGTGCCCAATAAACGCTTGCTAAGTTATCAGTGACCACTGAGCTGGCAGAGCTATTTAGCTCCAGGCCTGGGGTGTCAGGGAGGAGTGAACTTGCAGCCCCCCGCCCACCCGGGAGGAGTGGCCCAGCCACTCCAGGACAGGAACTCACCCACGTGGAGGTGCAGGTCTCGGGGCTTCTGCCGAGAAGCTTGTGAGGTAGAGGCACAGGCCGGTAGAGAGCCTGCGGGGCCAGCCCCGAGCTTGGGCCATAGTCACCCGCCGAGGGGCTGCCCGGCCGAGCCAAGGCCCACTTCCCGGGAAGCACTGACCGTGGTGGTGACTCAGCCTGGCTTGGAGACCGTCTCCTGGTGGGCGAGTGTCTGAGGGGGCCTGGGTCTGTGGCACCCTCGAGTTCGGGGAGCAGATGCGCTCGAGGGGGCAGTTCCCTTCTCAGGAGGCGGGGGGTGAGAGGAGACAGCTTGAGTCTTGGAGACCCACAAGGGAGAGGGCCTGTCTGGGTGCCAGGCGGGCTTGGGGCTGAGGCCTGTGGCTCTTGGGCCGGTGAATATCGCTGGGGAGATGAGTCGCTTTTGGTTAGTGAGTGTTTGTGGGCAAGTGGTGGGCGGCTGCCTGCTTCTTTGCTCGGGGACCATGGCCTTCTCGGGCACAAGGCCTTGGAACTCAGGGCTGAGCTTGTGTCCTTCTCCACGGGGCCCGTAGGGGCCTGTCCCAGCTGGGGGAGGCATAGGATGCTTTGGCTGGACGTGGAGCAACCGCCAGCTGCCAAGTGCTCGGCTTCTGAGACTAAGCTGCCCCATGTGGCCTGGTTGCCAGAGGTGGCATCTGGGGGCTGAGGGCCCTGAAGAGGTGAAGAGTCTGCTGGCAGCGTGGCTGGCGGGCCATGTGGGGGTGCCTCCGAGGACGGTCTTGATGGCTCGTCCTGGCTTTCCTCCTCATCCTCATCCTCGTCTTCATCCAGGTCCGAGTCTGAGTCCGAGTCCTCCAGGTCTGAAAACTGGTGCTCCGCCACAGCCTCTGAACCCTCTCGCCCTTCCAAGTCCTGGAACGGGTCGTCACTGGTTCCTGTGGTGTGAACACAGGAGACTTGGGGTCACAGCCAGGCCCACGCCTCCTCTTCTCTAAGCCCCAGTGTCCTCATCTGCAAACTTGGCCTCATAACCATGGCAATGGTACAAGACCATTGAGAGGATGAGGAACATGACAGATGTGGGAACACTTCGTAAATAACCACAGCAAACCAAAATCACCCTGTATCTAATGTGCCAGGTTCAGTTCTAAGGACTTCATGTGCATTAATTCATTTAGTCCTGAAATAATTCTGTGAGGTCAGCACTATTCTTCTCTTCACGTTACAGATGAGGAAACTGAGGTAAGAGAGATTCAGTTACCTGCCCAAGTAAGGTAAACAATAGGGCCGGGATTGAACCACAGAAAATTAAGACAGGCCTCTTTTCTTATTTTGTTTCGTTTTGTTTTTATTAGGATTTCAGTGCTAGCTCTATTATGAGCAAGTTAGGTTACCCCGCCAATGCCTCAGTCTCCCCCTTTGTCAAATGAGTGTGATAGTCTCACCTCATAGGGTCTGCTAGGAGTAAAGGCATGCCTAACACATAGTGAGGGCTCAAATAATTATGATCACTCAATACAGTCAAGAAGAGATCAATTATTCTGAGATGCAGTAGCAATGCTGTCAGTTCGGTAGCACTGAGCTGCAGCTAAACTAAACACACATCTGCCACCATCGCCAGGCTGCTGCTGGCTGGTAAAATGGCATCTGGCAGGTGGTGGTAAAACTTGCCTCAGGCTGCAGAGCAGGGCTCCATCCCGGCCACTCTTGTCCAGAGGACCTGCTGTCCTGGCAGAGCCTAAGTTGCTCCCAGCGCGGGGAGTGGAAGAGTAGGGCTCTGAAATACCAACTTCCTGATCTGGCTTTTGGTAGGGCAGCCCCAACCAGCTGGGTCACCTCTGACATGACACGGGTCTCATTTGGGCATCTCTGAAATGAGCAGCAATCAGGACTGTGGGGAGAGCTCCACGAATATCTGGCCCACCCGGCAGGCTCCTGAGGGTCTGGGTCCTGTTGGCCCATCTCCAGGCTCATTGCCAGCCCCGCCCCCTCACTTGGACATGCTAGCACCCATTCTGCTACTGACCAAGAGAACTGGACACACAAGCTGACTCAAGTCATGGGTGCAACTAGGCTTCCAAACCCCATCAGTGTGCCAAATGCCTAGGGGCCAGAAAACAGAGCATTCGTGCTTCCACATAGCTCAATATGCAGCAGTAAGAGCACAAAATGGACGACAGTGGGCATTCAGGAGGATGCGGGTCAAAAATTATGGGGTGTAGCTGGGACTAGCAGGTGAAGGGAGGGCCGTGCAGCCAAGGGCAGGGTCTCCTGGCAACTGGGAAATGATGAGGGAGGAAGGGACATGGGGTTGGGAAGGGAGTGGGAATGTGGGTGGGGGTGAGGGTGCAAAATACACTCAACAGTTTTGCCCCAGGCATTTCCTTTCCTGCCTAAAACGTTGGTGGAGGCCTACTTCAACCTCAGGAGTTCACCTGGCCTCACCCCTTACTTAAATATGGGGAAATCCAGGCCCAGAGGGGGCATGAGGGGCTTCCCCAGGATCACCCAGGGCTAGTAGCTGAGACCAGACTCATCTCCATCTCTTCCTTGCTGTATAATGTTGGATAATTTACTTTCTCTCTGTGTGCTGTTTTCTCATCTGTAAAATGGGAGTAAGAGCAATAAAAGCCACCACACGAAGCTGTTGGAAGGATTGTGAGAGTATGACATATAGAAAGTACCCAATAAACTTTATTATTACCATTTCCTGTACCCAGGACCTCAGCCACCAGCCAGCATTGAGACCATCTCACAGATGAGGTCATACTACTGAGGGAGAGTCAGGACCAGCGTCTCCTGATACTCAGCAGGGAAGGCTCCCCAACTCCTCCTTAAGGATGAGGCAGTTGAGGCTCAGACAAGGGCGGCAGCCACCCCAGACACCTGTTGCAGGGTGATGGAAGCCAAGGGCCCTTTGCCCAGCGCCGCAGGGCTCGCCAGGCCCCCACATTTATTTAGGCTCCTGCAGGGCTCTATGGCATGCCCTTGCCCGGGGAGCCCACTCCCAACGCCCCTCAGGAAGCTGCGGGCCACTGCTGGGATTGCCGCCAAGACTCCACAAGCTCCACACGCTCAGGGGCCTGGGACCACCTAGGAGACTGAACGAAGCGCGCGAGGGCGCCCACGAGGTCCGGCCACACGATGGCGCTGATGCTCAACCTCTTTACCAACAGGGGCGGGGCTGCGGCGCGGGCCTGACCGCCCGTTTCTAGGCTGCACTCCCGGTCGCTACTCGGTGTCTAACGGACATACTGCTCCACGTCGTGGGAAGTGGCAACTCCAACCTTCCAGTTTCTCAGGCCGTAAACCTCGGATACATCCTTAGCTCCTTTTTTCTCCTGCTCCGCCCCTGCCCACCCCGCCACGTGTCAGCAAAACCTCTTGGCTCTCCCTGCAGAATGCCTGCAGAATCCGACCACTTCTCCGCTCAGCACGCCCTGTCCAAGCCAACCTGTGCTCTGCCTACCTAGATCACTGCCTCCAGCCGCGCCCCCTACCGGCAGTCCTCTGCACAAGCCGGAGTCATGGAAAGTCAGAGGACATCACTCCACCAGAAAGCTAAATCCGTGCCTTGACCTTCATGGTCCCATTTCTTTCTGACCTCATCTCCCCCTACTGTGGTCTTCAGGGTCTCTGCACCTGCTGTTCCCTCTGCACCTGCTGTTCCTTACCTGGCTTCACACCGTGGGAACAGAGCGGCTCCTCCTTGCACTTCCCAACCCCCTCACTTATATTTTTGCTTCGTACTCATTACCCCTGCCCTATTACACAATTGTTCATTGCCCGACTCCCTTCTAGAATGTAGGCTTCCTGAGGACGGGAATATGTGTTATTCACTGCGGAATATCCAGCACCTAGAAAAGGACCTGGAATAGGGCTGGTGCTCAGAAATTACTTCTGTAATGAATGCTTCAATTTCATCATCCTTAGATATGGTGGGTAGAGTCATCCCTTTTGCCTCATCGGGAAATGAAGCTGGGAGAGGGGCAGGGACCAGCCCTGGGTCTCACAGCAGACCCCTGGTGTGGCGCCAGTCACAAGCTCCTGACTCCCACTCAGAGAAGGCTCAGGCTCCTGTCCAGCCCACCAGGTAGTTTGGAGCTGACATTTATGTGTGACCCTGGGCAGTGCCTTTACTTGTCTGAGCTTTCCTTTCCTTAACTTAAAATTGGCAACACAAGTTTCCACCATCAGTTAGTAGGACTCGGTAAGACATCTGTAAATGGCCTGAACTACATTGTTGATAAGCATGGTAACTCCGCTTCCTTGTTTTTGGGAAAACAGCCCCAAATTCATTGTGCTCTATTTGATAAAGGTGATTTATTTCACTTAAAAAGAAATATGACCTCATTCTTTCATAAGACTTCAAATATATCCCCAAATCAAAAAAACAAAAGCAGAACAAGACTCTCTCTCTCTCTCTCTCTCTCTCTCTCCTCCTCCCTCTCTCTCTCCCTCTCCTTTTCCCCTCCCCGCTCTCTCTTATTCTGATTTTAGAGAATCTGATCAAAAGTTTTTCCAGGTGCAGGAGGAATGCCTATGGCCTCCCCCTGCTGGGGGCACTGCCTGCATGTCCACCTGCCAAGGCACCCTGGCCTCCTCCCTGGATGCTGGAGCTGGGCAGTGTCCAGCCAGACCCACTGCCTGACACTCACCTTCTCCTCTGCCCTGTCTCCTCAGAAAATGGCTCTAGAAATATGCCTCTTGCTGATGAAGGACCTAGGGCGGGGGTATGGTGCTAGGAGGTGACAAGGGGCTGTCAGGTCTGGTGTTGGCTCTCTTGAAAGTCTCCAACTCTAAAAAGCCCAGGGGTCAGGCCCCTGCCCAGAGTGTGTAGGTGTGAGTATGGGCGTGGAGCTTGTAAGAGTGTGTACTTCACATTTTCACAGTGAGGATTTGCTGAGATAATTCATGGCACATGTTTAGAACATGCCTAATACCTAATGGGTGCTTGGTCAGTGTTGACTAGGATTACTCCAGTATTAATTTATTCAACAGACATTCACTGAACACACTCGGCGTGCCAGGCTCCCCACCTTTGTGGCAGACCATAATGAACACATCTACGGCTGCACAGCATGTACTATTAGTGTATGGAGGGGGTGCAATCACTCTGTGAATTTAACATTTGTCTTCCATAGTTAGGAAGACTGGAGGAGAGGGCATGGAAGAGGGAGGGGAGGGAGAGGAGGAGAGGGAGCAGGGCAGAGGAGGAAAGAAAGGAAGGGGAGGGGAGGAGGACAGGTGGAGAAGCAGGCAGAGGAAGGGCGGAGATGGGGAGGAGCAGGGAGAGGAGTAGGCAATTCCTTACCTTCCTCGGCTTCCAGCTCCTCTAGCACCCCCGTCTCTTGGCACTTTTTGCTGTGGGCCTTCGACTTCATGTGCTTAGTCAGATTCCCTGGAAAGGAATGAGGAAAGACTCAGTCTTGGCCGGAGGGCAGGCCTGGGGCACACAGAGGCAGCACCTGGCTGGCAGGCCATGGCTTCTTGGTCTGGCTGAGATCCTGCCAGCTGCAGACATCCCTCTGCCCAGGTACTCAGGCTGGGATGTGCAGCCACAGCCACCGTTCAAGGTGGTATGCAGGAGCTGGGGTGGAGGTGGGGGGCTATGCGGGGACACAGGAAGTGAAATGCTGGTTAAAAAAAACGAACCAAAAATTAAAAGACAATTCATATGCAATAGGTTTTTCCTGCTTTTGATTTAACTCTGGGCCCAGGAGCTCAAGTAGGATTATTGGCTGGGATGACAGTGAGGCTTCCGTTTGGGTACTGAGGATGCTCTTCTGCCTGAGGGCACTTCCAGGGCAGCCCGCAAGGAAGAACCTTAGAGTTTGGGAAGAGGAACCAGGACAAAGTTACTACAAGAAATGGAGAGGGGGCAGAAGGTGTAGGGGAGTCTGTTGGACAGGGAGCCTTGACTTCTTAGAGAAGTAACGTCCTGGTCTCAGTTTCCCTAGGTCACTGTGCACAGGTGGGGTGTGTGCAGGGAAGGCCGGGCAAAGGCTCTGCCCACTCCATGCCTACGGAGACTCAGGGGTGGCTGACTGACCCAGGTGGTCAGTCCAGCCTCACAGCTGATGAGCAGGGGCAGCAGCTCTGTGTAATCAGAGCAAAGGTAGCAACACCTTCGGTTCTCCCCGACATGTGCTCAGCACTTCACAGGTCACAAAAGCTCCGCGGGCAGGAGTGCTTTGTGAAGGAGAGGCAGAGCACCTCCAGCCTGTCCTAGGAGGATGCAGGCCAGATGCCTCACGATGTTCCTTTGAGCCGAGTAGCCACCTCCACATTGTGATATACTCACTGTTGCTCTGTGGATTGCTACATTTCCATGTGGTCATTCACATAATAAACCGTAAGTTTTCTGGGTTAGGTGCTCTGTCTCACTAATCTTATTAATTGGCAAGTTTGAATGGATGGATGGAAGAGAAAAGAATAGATACTTGAGCAAATCCATAGAGAGACAAGTGGATGGGTGGGTGAATGGATGGATGGATAAGTGGAAGCATGAAGTGAGGAAAGGACACGAAGAAGATGGATAGATGGATGGGATACTAGACGATTAGATAAGCAGATGGATAGGTAGGTGATAATGATTAGATGAAAAAATAAATGAAAGGATAGATGGAAATGGGTCAATAAACAGATGGGAGGATGGAAAACTGAGTAGGAGGATAGGGACTTAAATGAATGGGAGAATGGCTGGTTGGCTGAGTGAACGAACACATGCACATATGCATCCACGGGAGGCCAAACAGGCAAGAGGATAAAAAATGGGAAGGTGGATGGAAGGATGGATTGGTGGGAGGATAAACGCGAGAAGAGGAGGAACAGATAGGATGAGAAAATAAATGGGAAAATATAAGGATAGGAAAACAAACTATTAGATGAGAAGACGGAGAAATGGATAAATGGGAGAAAAGGTGATGGATGGATAGGTGAATAGGAAGAGGGAGCCCACAGATAAACCGAAAGGTGCTTCTTAACCATCCTGAGAATTTTTAGGAACCTTTGAGGTTTTGCTGAGAGGGTAATCGAAACCTTAAGCTGAGATTCCCTGAGGCGTGCAGGTCAAATGCAGCAGGGGCGGAGAGTGGTTTCATTCTGCTTTACTCCCCTTAGCCCTAGTCTATGACTATCTCTTCCCTATCTCTGATTTTTCTCCTATAACTGGACAGAAACCTGGATTTTATACTTCTAGCCAAAGGGGGAGCAGAATCATAACTTCCAGAGTCATCCTTGGGCCAAAGAGTCCCCAGTGGTCCCTACCCAATATCATGGGCCTCCAACCCTCATTGTCGTGGGCAGGCAAAGTCTGCGTAGAACATCAAAGGGCAGTAAAGTCAGCTGGGGTCTTCCATGGGCCAGGGTTACCAACTGTCTCCTGAAGTTCTGGGACCAGCCCACCCTCCCTCGAATTCTCCATAATACAGAGGACTGTCTATGAACATTGCTCATTCCGGTTATGACATTATTTGTTATACATGTTCTGCTTGGAAGGTTTGGGTCTCTTTTCAACCAAGTTAGATGCTGAGCACACAATGGGCGCATAATAACCACACATGGGAAATGCTGTTCTCATCACAGAAGCAAAGTCTTGAAAGGAACCTCATAGACCATGTAATACAACCCCCACCAGGCTCAGAGTTTTCCTGCTTCCACTCTAATTCTGGGGGTTAGTGCTGATGACACCATTAGACAGGTAACTGACAGTCTCAGCTGCTGGGATGCCATGGGAGGGCTCCCGCTGACCAACAGTGAACCAACTAGCCAAGGCCACACTGCTAGTTAGGGCAGAGCCCTGTCTAGAACCAGGTCTCAGGACTGCATGGGCCTTGCTTGCTCTATGTGGCCAAATGAAACCAGCATGGTCTAGGAGCTTGATTGCCTTGGGTTTGAGTTTGGGCTCTGCCACTTGTAGCAATGTGCTCTTGGCTACGTTTCTTAACCTTTGAACCCCAGTTTCTGCAACTCTCAAGTAATACCCACCTCTCAGGGTCGCTGGTCAGTTGATGAGATAGCACATGTAGGGTGGCAGCAGAGTGTGCCTGGCAGAATGCAGATGCCCACCACATGGGATCTCCTTCCTTCCCATAACACATAACCCCCCTCCCATGACAATCACTCTATTGAGCACCCAGGACTCTGCCACACGCCATGCCGGATGTAGAGGGGAGAGATGCTGAGATGATGCTGGTGATGCAAATGGCTTTGCCCTTCAGTCTGGGCTCAAGGCTCCCAGGAGAAGGACCCGACAGCTCCCAGAGGCCTGCTTCTCCTTTACCCCCGCCCCTGGAGTCTGCAGGGAGGTGACTTTGCCTGGATAGGCTATGTGGGTTACAGGAGTGGACTTTGGACGAGCAGCCCTGTGTGTTATCTGGCATCCTCCCTGACTTCCCCTCCCAGGCCTGTCACCTCCTCCGTGAATTGAGGAAGGTGTACCAAATAGCTACAGGTGTCTTTTTCAGGCTGGACATCATTTCTCTCTCAAGGGGCAGAATCTCAGTTTGACATGCAGAGCCCTCAGCTTCTCATAGTCATCCCAGACGCCCTCACCCCTCCAAAAAAAGGCTGACAGTCTTGGAATGAAGTAGGAAAAGTAAGTAGATGGAAAATGATGGTCATCTGGAAAAGAGGCAGAACATCTACTAAGAGCATCAGCCAATGACCCTGTCTGCCTGGTTCGGCTTTGACCAACTGTCTTCCCTGTGCCCCGTGGTCTGATGGACATGTGGCCTTCCCCCAACTGTCCTTTTTGTTCCCCAAAGCAATTGGTGCAGGCCACCACCTTGGCCTCTGAGAACCATCTGAGGAGAGGAAATGGGACCTCCAAACCTCCACGGGGATTTCCCAGTGGGCCTTTCCCAGGCTTACCCACTGAGACACCCCTCAGTTAGTGCGCAGGGGCCCAAGCTGCTGCCACAACGTCTAACACAGAGACGGAGACACAGACAGGCAGACAGAGACAGACAAGAAGGGTTCTTTAGGCCTGGAAGCCACCAGGTAGTGGTGACGGAGGGCCCCGAGAACCACCAGGTACAGCCTCAGCTCTCTCACAGTCTGGCTGGGCCACAGCCCAAGATGGGGGGAAGTGGGAGATGAAGGCAGCCAGAAGGGGGCTGTGAGCTGTTAGAGGGGGCAACTGTAGTATGTGGGTGATGGCTGAAAGGCCCACCACTCCAGGAGGACACATGGCCCAAGGAGGAAGCGTGTCCTGGCCCTCCCCTCACTCCTAAGCATACAAGAGGGAGCTTTCTCTGCTTAACCAGCCCCACTCCCAACCAGCTCCTCTCTGCAGCCACAGAGTTTGAGATTCTACCATTTCTGATTCGCTCCCTGCTTTGGCTCTGGAAGCTGTTGTCTTCTGGAAGCCTCTATGAGCATTTGAGGAGAGCTCAGCCCATTCCCTGATCACTAGTTAGAGCAAAGCCTCCTGGGTTGGACCTGTAGGGTGGTGTGGGACACAGCCTTCACCCCCAGGGCGTGTAGAGGGTCTGCAGCCCCTCTGCCCAGGTTACATGCGCTGGACCCTTCAGGGCTCTCTGTCCAGGCTCAGAGGAACCCAGGAAGGGACTGTAGACAGGCTTGGCATAGCTCCCAGTATAAGACATTGCCCAGAAAAGGGGTGCTCCTTCCAGGGGTCTAGGCCTGTCTTGAACATGGCCGAAAAAGACCCATTCTTCTATCTCGGAAGAGGCAGAGGGAATTGAATAGGGGCCCCTTGGGGAGAGTCCTCTGGCTGGGAATTCAACCAGATGAGTTTTTTGGGTCTCACATGGCAAGGTGATGGCACCTGAAGTGGTGGGCAGCTCAGCATGGACCCTGGGCCGGGTGGGCGCCTCACGCTGAGAACGGAACAGTGTGGTCCCCTGACACACCCTGGGAATAGAGGCAGCCGTTGTGACCTACCCCGGAGGCCACCTGATTGGCCACCTGATTTTGCCACTCCATCCAGAGGAGAGGAGTGCCCGCAGACGACAGTGTGGTGCCCATGAGACAGGGTCCTGAGTTCTGGTTACAGCTCTACCTTTAATAGTCACTTCTTTTTTTGGGGACCCACCTTCTTCACCTTCAAGAGGGGCTTGGATGAGAGGTTTTTGCCATTCAGAGTCAAAGACTGTTATTTAAATTATCAGTCGCTGATTGATTCTCGTCTTTCTCCTCCATAATGTCCCAGTGGCTGCCTAAAGCCAGAGGAAGTAGGATCGTAGGGGATGTGTGGGGGACAGAGCCCGTGTCCAGGGCTGAGGCATGCTAGGTCAGCTGCCCTGGACCTGGCAGGGCTCTAGGGTTGGATGCTCCAGGCAGGGGGCAGGGTTCCAGGTCTACCTGCCCTCTCCAGGCACCCCCTGGAACATTATTTATGAGACTCCAAGACAGAAGAGGATGAGGGCAAATAAGTGGGAGGGTAGGTGCCTCCATTCAAACCAAAACCTTGGCAGGAAAGTTGGAGCTCCACTTGAGGATGATGGCGAGAGGACAGAGGAGGGTGGGGGTCAGTTAAGGGGGTTAGGGGAAGCAGAGATAGGCACCTGATCAGAGAGGAGGCCATAGCCAGGGGATGTGATAAACGGCTTCCCTGACCAGTACAGAGAATGGAAGGGCTGGCAAGAGGAGGAGGAAGTGAAGAAGACCGAGAGGCTGCATGGGCCCTCAAAGCTGCTGCTGATCTTTCTCTCTCAGAGCAGCTTTATCAACAGAAAGGTCAATAACTAGCAAAAGGAAATCTGCTCTTGAATTCTGACCACTGAAAAACCACATGACTCCAGTGGGGGCCGACGGGGAGGTCCCCAACTTGCTTAAAAGAGAAAGCAGGACCCTGGTGCCCAAACCCTGACCCAAGAATCTGCAAAGCACAAGAGGCTGAAGCCACCAGGGAGGATGTCGAGAACCCCAGGCCTTCCTCTGAGTCACCTCTCTGCTCAGCTCCTGGGAAGCAATGAGCAAGCTGCCATGTCTCCTCTGCCTATCCTGCAGGAACAGCCGACGAAACGAGCAGAGGCGCCGATCAATCTGAGCCTCATGGACTCAGCCCCACTCTTCCACACCTGGGTCCTGGGCAGCTGGAGCAGGCCAGGCCACCACTATGTCCCATCACAGCTCTCTGGGATGCCCGCCCTCAACAGCCAGTTCTTCTTCCTCTCATAGGTGACTGCCAGAGCCTGAGCTGACTCTGCTGTGGGGTATGGCCAGAGGCCGGAATGACAGGGCTGCCAGTCTGGGTTGGGGAGCGCCGGGCCCTGTGCCGAGAGCTGCAGAGACGCCTGGGCAGAGCGGGAACATGGTCTGAGGTGGTGAGGTGGGGTGGAGGCAGGGGCGAACTCTGGCATGAGAAGTGACTATGCGAGTGTGTTAAGTGGCTTGGAGTGGAATGGATTTCCAAATGCAAGAGTGGCAGTGACAAGTGTGGATGCTGGAGCTCATCGGATTGGTGGATAAAGGGCTAAGGAGACATGCAAAAGGAAGGGGTGATGAGATCAAATCAAAACCAGGAACTGTGCAAGAATGTTGTCAGGTGGTAAGGGGAAGTGTGCAGGTGCAGGGGCCGTGTAGGATCCAAGAGGATGGCTGGGGCGGCAAGAGGGTGCCACTGCCCAGTCTGGAGCCAGCTGCTCTGCCCCTGGGGAACCCCAGAAGTGGGGGTGCCCCAGGCCCCAGGCAGAGAGGTCTGGGCCCCTGAGCTCTGTGCTAGAGCTCCCAGAGGGGAGCTCCCTGCAGTGGGCGGGGGCAGCGCCCCAGCTGACTGTCTCTTACCTTTGGTTTTAAAAGCAAAGTGACAGTGCTTGCACACATAGGGCCGGACGTCAGTGTGGGTGCGGATGTGTTTCTTCAGCATGCTGGGCTTCTTGCAGCGAATTCCACACTCCTCACAAACATATTTCCCTCGGCCGCGGCCTCGCACATATACATACTCTTCGTTTGATTTGTACCTATGAGCAACAGGCGTCATGATAAAGGGGAAAAAATAGGAGGAGAAGAGGCAGGTCCCCACCTGAGAAGATGCACACACTTCCTAGCTGCATCTAGTTCATTACGGATGCGGAACCAAAGGAAACCACGGTGGGGGGT
>NW_024346824.1:1427580-1428406 GCF_902729225.1 Pteropus medius
AAAGGAAACCACGGTGGGGGGGTGGGTGGGTGGGGAGGCGAGTCGCCCTGGGGATCCACCACGGACCCCTGCACCCGCACTGCCCCTCAGACAGTGGGGGCTGCTCCATCCTTTCCCCACACCGAGGCAGCAGACCCCGGTGCTTCCTGCTGGGGAAGTGAAGCCACAGGTTTGCAGAGGGCCTCCTCCGTTCCAGAGCCAGCTTGGCACCAGCTTCTGCCCACAAAGAACAGCCGCTCGGGGCCACCGGAGTAACAAAGATTGTAAACAAAAAGGTCACAGCCATGACTCTAGCAGCTACTATTTACCGAGCACTCCGTCTGTGCCGGGCACTTTACCTGAATTAAATCATAATCGTGAAGAAGAGCCTAGAAGAGCCCAAGGCTCCCACAGCCAGAAAGGGACAGAACTGGGATCTGAACCTGCCTGCCCCAAAGCCTACGCTCCTCCCACAAGGGGCAACAAGTGCTAAACGGTCTTCTAGGAAGCCACTGTTAGGGGAGGCACGAGGGACGGCCATCATTTCTCTGTCCTCTGAGTGTGGAAACCAGGAGCCCTGCACTCTCTTACCCGCCCTGTCTCCTGCTGAGCTGAAAGCTCTTGGGACCCAGATTCCAGTCACCTTGCCTCTCATATGGCCTTCAGGGATCACTTGGGATCAGAGCAAAAAGTGCTAACAGCTTTCAGGAGTCTCCTAGGGCGGCCGGGCCATCTGTTGGGCCTCAGGACCACCAAAGTTCTTGGACCTAAACATGGAAGGAAAGCCATCAGGCTCACTCAATATCATCCTCATCGAAACAATGCTATAGATATGTAAATCTGACAG
>NW_024346824.1:1429033-1429764 GCF_902729225.1 Pteropus medius
CACATACACATGCACATATGAACTGCTGTCCATGAGTACAGGTGGATCCTGTTGTTTTGTCACCTCAGCTTTGGCACCGATGCCTCTATAGCTGTCTAAACTTCCCTTTCTTTCCTTTACAGGTCTTGACCGGGCAGCTTCAGGCACCCCGTCCTCAGGTTGCAGGGTCGGCTTTCCCCTTGATCTTAGGCAAAGCACTATCTCGTGTCAAGGGGAGAAACTGAAGGCCATGGGGGGCTGTGGTGAAAAATGACTCCTTTTGCTCCTATGAAGAGCACCCTATGGGCACACACGAGTTGTCTGCCTCCCAGTGACAGTGGCTCACTCTCATGCAGCAGGACTCCTGGACCCAAACCACACCTATCCACACCTGAATTTTAATTCCTGTGTCCTGTGCCCTGGGACCCAGTCTGAGATGAGGTGCCCTTTGCCTAGCGGCAGAAGAAAGAGGTGAGAATGGCTTGATCTCTTCACACTGGAGGCTCCACCAGTACCCGGACACCTCCACTGGGTCCTGCTTGGCGGGTCCACGACACCCCTTCCGCTCCACCTTCCAGCCACGCTGGCGTCCTTCAGCATCCCTCTTCCCTTCACCCCGCTGCCGTGTGGGCACCACGAGGTCCCTCCCACCCTGGCCCACGGACTCTCTGCCTTCTACCACGTTTGGGCTTTGCTCTATACTCAAGCCAACTCAGAAGCAGGCACTAGAGTCCATCTACTATAGCTGCTCT
>NW_024346824.1:1429775-1445868 GCF_902729225.1 Pteropus medius
GTCCATCTACTATAGCTGCTCTAAGACTCCTTACTTCTTCCTCCATGGCAAGCTTATATCACACAGTCTTCCCAGATGGAGACACACACGCACACAGAGAAGGGACTCTGCTTGAGCCTTCAGGGCGGTGCCTTGGCTTGGTGGGGGCGGGGGATGGCTTATGCACAATGTAATGTGTGCTCAACCTGCTGGGGAGCACAAGGGAAGTGCCTGGGTCGGGAGGGGCTGGGGAGGATGGTGAGAAGTGGAGGCAGCAAGGGAGGACCCCAGGCAGGGATTCCAGGAGCAAAGGTAGGGGTTTCAAAGTCCTGGAATGTTTGGCGGGTGAGAGCAGATGAGGTCAGACAGGCAGGAGAGGATGGATCACCAATGGCCTTGTATGCCACGCTAAGTCTAAACTTGATCAAAGGTTTCTTAAAGATAAAAAGTCTCAAAGAGAAGTTACTTCCCTGGCACCATGGGGAATGGTCTGGAGGAGGAGGAGAGACTGCGTCTAGGCACGAGGCACGTGTTCTAGGACAGGGATTTGAGACCCTTCCTAGGCATAGATACCATAGGCCTTGAGCTATCTGGATAGGCTGGGGTGACGATGAAGGAGAAACAAAGATCCCAAGTTTTCAACTTGGGTAACTCAGCAGAACCATCATGGTCTTGGAGGGAAGTGAGGCAGGACCCCAGTTTTTAACTGCTGAGTGGGAGATGCCCATGAGAAAGACTTAACAACATGTCCGGCACGTAGCTGGAAATCTGCCGGACTCAGGACATGCAGGTTTGTGAAGAGGAAGATGACCACTCGAGAGAAAGTATGAAAATAAGAAGACAGTGAGAGAGACTGGGAGGCACCTGAAGGTAAGAGTGGGCGGAAAGACAGCACCAAACCCCCAGCAGAGGTCTCTTGATACGGTCCTGGGAGAAAGTGCGGTTTATATGAGGCAGAGGCCGGCAGAGTTAATGGCATGGAGATCTGAAGGAGGATGGCCTCGGAGGGGGTCCAGGACTTGAAGAGAGCAGTCCTGTTTGGACCACCTGGAGCCCGTGACATCTCTGCTCCTCGAAGGCTGGTCCTGGGGTTAGTACTGGTTTGTGCTTCCCAAGGTGCCCAGTCCGGAGACAGGCATGAAGCACTGTCCAGTGAGGGCTGGACTCTCTTCCTACCTGACACCAACCCCCTCATCAGCGTAGGATCAGCCCTTCTTGCCTGAGCAGAGGCCTCACTCCATAAGGCCCCGCCCCTTCCCCAGTAGTTTCCTGGCCTCCCTCTTCTGGCACATTCTACCACCATGAACATAAACTCAATTCTCTCCCATCACCAACCAACCAACCAGTCAACCACTCCACTCGCCCACCCACCTGACCCCAAGTCTCCCTGGACCCTAAATCACTCCAGCTACTCCTCCCTCTGCTTCCCGTCTTGGCCTAAGTCTGGGAGGAACTGTCCCCGCCCTCCCTACCCTTCCCCCTGAGCCACTACAGCCCAGCTCCCCTGGCTGACTGTCCCCACCGCGTCTCAGGTTGCTCAGTGCCAAGGAAAGCTGTCTTATCCTGCCTGCCTCCTCGCCTGCCTTCCGGAGGCACCTGCTTGGTGCGGTGATGCCCCTCTCTCCGGACTGGGTCTCCTTTGTGAGCGCCTCGTTCGTCTGCCCTTTCCCATGCTGCTGCTCCCCAGGCTCCAACCTGCGTTCTCATCCCCTCACAGCTTCCCTCAGGTGAGCTCCCCAGGCATAAGGCCTGACTTTTCACCTGGAGGTTGATGGCTTCCTATCTCTCTCTCCAGCTCTGACCTCTCTGCTGTACATCCAACTTGCCCCATCAGTATCTCCCCTGGCGGCCTTCAGACATATGCCCAGAACCATGTTTCCTTGTCCTGCCACCTGTACCACTTCCTCCTGGACGCCTGTCTCAATAAACAGCACACCTCACCCCCATTCCCAACCCAGGACTGGCTAGACCAGCCTCCTCGGTGCCACCATTTCCTTCACTCTTCATATTCAATCCATCACCACGACCTGTCAATGCTACACGAACGTATGCTCCAAGGAGGCCCACCTCCCTGCCCCCACTAGCCACGCCACTCACACACGGGTCCTCTCTCCTGCATGCTGCATCCTTTCTTCATAGCACAGCCCGAGGGAGATTTCCCAAAATACCAAGCAGAGGGGCTGCATTCACTGCCCTCCCACTGCTCTCGGAATAAAGCCCTGCTTCTGCGCGCAGAGGGAGCAGAAGACCCAGGGCACCGCCTGGCCCAGCTCTTTCTCCAACTCAATTTCTCACCAGTTCTCACCAATACCCCACCTCCTGCTGCGCTTCCCCACCAACTATACAAACGTCATCCATCATCCAGTAAGTCACAGTGTCTTTCCTCTGGCCTTCTGCCTGACCCAGCACCACCCTCTTCCACTTGAGCATCTCCTCTGCTGCTCCAGAGCTTTACCAAAAGGCTCCTTCCTTCTGAGCCCTCTCCCATACCTCCCCCAACTCCTCCTTCACAGCACTTGTCAGGCTGCGTGTACTGCAATAAGCATAGTTCCCATTATTCCCATGAGGGAGAGACCACATCTACCTCATTTGCTGGTGTATCCCCAGGGCCTAGCACAGGGCAGAATACCCAGCAAGTGCTCAATACTCATTGGTTGCACAGAAGAAAGTCAAGCCAAGCCAAGGCTTTCTTTCTCCAGGTCTGCCATAATCAGACTTTTATCCTTGATGTTCCCGCTCTATGAGTCCCTGGGCACAAGTTCAACCTGATGCTGTGGGCAACCCAAGGACTCAGTGCATAGCTACTTCCTCTTAACACTTCCCAGTCTCTGGATAGGAACTACTCAGCTCATAGGGTAGAGGTCAGCATGGGACCTGGGTTGGAGATCTGGCTCCTGCTTGAACTTGTTGGGTGACCTGGGCAAGTGACTTCTCTTCTCTGGAAATAGTTAATCATCATTGCTCTTAGATATACCAAGTGTCATCACATGCCTGACATCATTCAGTCCTCCCATCAACCCTTTACTATTGTCCCCATTTTCCAGAAAAGGGAACCAAGGCCCAAAGAGTTCAAGTAATGTGGCCCAGATCACCCAGTCAGCCATCTTTCCACCCTGTCCCTGCACGGACTTGCTGCAGAAATACGTTCAGATGATGCCAACCAAGGTTTCCTTCGCATCTTCCTTCTCCCGAATTCCCAGGGGCCTGCAACACCTCAGGCAAACAAGAGCAGCATCATTCTCCACCCCAGCCCTTCCTGAAAGGTTGCCAGCTCTGGGTGGGCCTCACAGGTGTTGACAACTGCAGAAAAATGCTGTGCAAAGAACCAGGGCAGGAAACCAGAAAACATGGTGGGCCCCTTAGGGTGCAGTCCTGCCTCCCACATCTGCCCTTTACCCGGAGGAGAAGTGACAGACCCTTTGCCTGTTTCCCAGTCTGCAAGACAGCTCACCACAGAGAGGCCTCGGTGTGGCTGACTCATGGCTCCCAGGACAGGAAGTCATTTCTCTGAGTGCCACCACCTGCCTGTCTTCTACTGCTCTGACAAGCCAGGGTGTCAGCCAGTCTAGAAAACAACATTTGGTTTTGTTTTTAAAGAAAAAGAGTTGTTTCTATGGATTCTGTAATGTCTTTCTTTGTTAGAGGGACTTTAAGACCAGACAGCTTAGCTACCTGAGGTCTAGGGTTGTGACAGCCTGAGGCCATGCAGCAAGGGGGGTCCACAGAACAGTGCTGGAGCTTGGGTCTCCTGACCACGGCCGGGGCACCAGGAGTTCCAGACCCTCGCCTGGAAGCAGCTTTCTGTTCCGTTGCCTTGGGTCAGGAGACCAGCGAGGCTGCCAGGACCTTATGGATTTGTTTTCATTCTTATGCTATAGCTCTGCTTCTCATAGACTTAAAGAAAAAGAAAAAGAATCTCAAACAATCTCTTGATCAGGAGGAGTTATTTCCTTCTGACCTAGCAGAGAAGGAAACAGAACCAGTGAGGTTGAGTGTCTTGCCCAAAGTTACAAGGCAGCTGGAAAGTGGCAAAGCAGGAACTGGAACCCTGATCGGACGGACCCCAGTGCTCTTATACTCGATATGATATGGCCTCCCCCCTTCAGCAGCTTCTCCAGTCCTGCGACTGGTGATGTTGAGCTGCCTGTGAACATGTAGCACGTGACCCCTTGGACTGTGGCTCTAGACATTTTGGAAGCACTTCTGAAACCTGAAGCTTCTACCAAGCACGGGGAACTCAGTGCACAGCTCCCAAAGGAGGTGGCGCATCCCTCTGCTCCAGATTCTAGAAGAGGAGATGTGGTGGAAATTAAATAGCATTTTTGGACAAGGTGATGGGTGAGTTGTTGTTCTTGGGCTCTGCACACGACAAAGACTCAATATTGAAGCTGCTCTGTTAGGTAGTGAGCTCCCTGTCACTAGCATTGTTCACCAAGAGACCAGATGAACAGACTGGGAGACCCTGGAGCAGGAGAGAATTAATGGTTATTGCATGCCCATGACATGTCCAGCACACGGATAGAAGGGGCTTGAGGTGGATTAGCTTGTTTACTACTATAACAATGTCGTAAAGTGGGTATCTTTTTCCATTAAATATCCTACGTGTATTCTGATAAATATAAATAGATATATCTGTTTCTGTCCAAATGGAGGATCAAGGCACTAGATGTGGGTGGGCTGGCAATAAAACTGAGCAAAGCAGGGGTTGGGGGAAAGATGGAGCTTGCGGTGAGCTGGCAGGAAGGGCTCCGTCTCTCTCTAAAGGTATTACCATACCCTTGTATAGCTCTTACTGGTTGCCAAGCACTATTTTAAAGGCTTTACATGCATCACCTCATTTCAACTGCACACCAGCCCTTTGAGACAGGGGCTCTGAGCATCTGCATTTACACATGAGAGAAGGAAGTTACAGAGAAGTCAAGTAAACTGCTCAAGGTCACAAAGCCACTAAGTTAAAAGAGCCAGAATTTGAACCCAGGTTACCCATTACAAAGTTCAAGTGTTTAAATGGCATGCAATTCTAAGACTTGAAATTGCCTGTTTTTAAAAAACATTATTTAAGTCAAATAAAATAGAAGGAGAGGCAGATCTTAATTTCCCCAAGGTCATGCAGCTGGTAGGGGCGTGTCTGACCTTCAAGCCCATTACTTTTCTCTCCACAAAGATTCATTTTTCTCTTAAATGAGGGGATGAATTCAATGGTCTCCAAGTTATCTTTCTAAATCTGAGATTCTATGAGGCTATTCTGCATGTATATTATTGACTTTTTCCATATATTATTAATATTTTATCATAAAACACTCACCTATCTTCCACATTTGGATATTTTAAAGGTTTGTCAAATATCTGATTTTATTATGAACTGCTGCTAAATATGCCTCCCCCTGGGGCATGTACCTCAGGTGTAATCATGCAAAGCAAGAGGAAGATATGATTAAAAAGTCACGCACTGTCACTTCGAGGCCCACTTTCGCAGGCAGCCAGTGTCCTGTGAAGTAAGGCTCAGGGTTGGTTCCCAGAGGTCACTGTGCCCTGGGAGGTCCAGCCACAGAGAGCCTGCCAGCTCTTCTGCAGTGACATGCTGCTCTCCTGGTGAAGCTCAAAAAGAAAGAGATATCTTTGGGAAGAGGAGCGAGTGCCAGGTAGCACAGCTGACTGAGCTGTGTATATGCTAAAAATATTCAGTTGTCAAGAGGTAGAAAACACACCTCTTGGTGAAAAATGAACTAGGCAGGCTGAGGTGTGGGTCACAGGGAATGTTCACACTTGGGTCTGGACACAGCCCAGATTCTCCTTTTGTCAGGGTCCTGCAGAAATTACATCACATCGCAACATCCGGGGTCCGGGGCATTTAACGCACAGTCCAGGGAGAGGCCTGCTGTGCCGGGAATTCCACACACACGTGTAATATGAGCACAAGCACTAGCGGCGTGTCTATTTTAATCAGTATTCTGTGGGTTCACGCAGCAATACTTACTAAGACCTGGTCTGAGCCGGGGGCTGGGCCAAGGCCAGAAATACAAAGCTAAATAAGATGCTGACCTTGGACTCAAGTGTGAGTAACAGATACATAAAAGATCATAAAACAGAGATAGAAACGGTAATACAGACAAGGCACAAAGTGCTACGGGTGATGGGAGAGGACCAGCGGATGGTCCTTAGATGGCTTTTGCGGAAGAAGTGCCTTTTATCCAAGTCTTTGTGGGTGAATTGGGTCTGACCTGTGAGACTCCGGTTTTGTGAACCCACCTCTGGTGCAGTGTGGAGGATGGTCTGGGCCAGAAGGCCTGATGGCCAGGACGGGCGCTGTGGCTGTATGGAGTCCAAATTGGGGCAGAGGCAAGGGCCAGAGGAAATAGAACACATATTTGAGAGGTCAGGGTGCCTGACAGGCAGGAGGGAAGAGTGGATCAAGGAGCCATTTTTTACACTTTCCAGAAGGACTCTGTGCGCCCATACCCCATATACTATCGAGGCATGCCCTTGTCCATTTCGTGGGCTTGCATTTGTGCCGTTTGGGACACTTCCTCAGTTTTCCTGTTGTGATTTTCCATCCTAGGAGAACAGCAGCAGTTCAGGGGTCTGACGCCCGGCACAGCTCTAAAAACAAGAGGTGCCTTTTATTCTAAAGAAATTGGTATGACCAGTGGGGATGCTGTGGAGTGAATGACCACGTGCAGACACCTAAGAACCACCAAGCAGGCGCCAAGCCTGCGCTGAAGTCAGCTCGGCCTGAAGAGTACAGCTGAGGCCCTGTTTCCCACCAGACGGTGAGATCAGGGAGGGAGAGAGGAAGCCAGAAGCTGTTCAGAGAACTGAAACTGCAGAAGAGGAGTGGATGCCTTAAACGAGCACATTGGATGACGTTACTCCAGCCTTCAGCAGGCCCTGACCTCAGGGTTCTCGAAAAATAACCTTCGAACTGTGCTCAGGATTCATGGAAGGGGAAAGCTGAGCGTCTGGGTTCTGGAACCTTTTACCCTCACCACGCTGAGCTGTTTTTTTTCAGAGTGGGCATTGATGTAAACTGAACTTGGTGAAAAAGAGTTCTGTAAATTTTAAAAACAATTCGAAAATTACCGTTAAAAAACATTCATGCTTGGAAGGTCCTTAAAACTCTGACTGCCAGAGTGGGAGGGGCCTCATGCATCCTCTGATTTGGTCATTTTTAGGCAGATCCTGGCGCTGGGGTCTCACAGTCTCCCAGGTAGCTCCTGCCACCTTGGGGCAGCTCTCCAACTATTAAGCTAAAGTTGTCACCCTGTGCTCCCACCGTAATCTGAGCTCTGGCTGGTGTGACAGCTCTCCCACATGATCCCTCCAGGATGCCACGGGCCAGAGACTCCTTTTCTCCAGGCCTCACATTTCCACATGCTCAAACCGTTCCACTCAGGATAGATTCCCGATTCCTCCCCAGACTTTCTCGGACCCTTCCAGATTGTTCTTTCTAAGATGGAGCGGCCTGTAGCAGCCAGAGGCCCGCAGGCGGGGCTGCAGCCAGCCCAGCCTGAAGCAGGACCATGGTCTCCTCTCTCTAGTGTTCTGCCAGCCTCACTTCTTCTTCCCCAGATAGGAAGCAGGCCCAGAATAAGGAAGTGACTGGATCCTGGAGATTGAATACATGTCTTATTCTTTACTAAAAAACACTAAAAAGGAAGTCAGTCAGGGTCAGAGGTGTAATCTTTTATCAAGGACAAATAAACAGTTATTTGTTGAGTGCTTACTCTCTGGTAGGTGCTTTCTACAGGGATTATGTGGAAACCTCGGTACATGTGTATATGACAAATCTATATGAGGAGTAGCAGGAATTGAAGCTGGAAGATTAGTTGAGGCTGGCTTAGAAAAGCTTCAGATGCCTGTGCAAAAGCCCAGCCTGTGTCTTGCAGGCAGTGGAGGATGCGGAAGGTGTTCAGTTAAAGTTGTAACTCAGAAGCACCTCATGTATAGCAGCAGCTAGAGGGGATACTGGCCAATACTGTCCACAGAAACAGCTGATGAAATATGCGTATATACTAGGTGCCTGACCAATGCCGGTGGGCCAATGGCTATGGGTTGCTATCCCACTATGTCCTGTAAAACCTCACTGTTTTCTGCAGCACAGAGATACACATGCATTGAGATGCACATAAGATGAGAAAAGGCTGTGAATTGTATTAAAATCCCAAAATGAATGTAAGGTATCGTGGCTGTGCCAGGAAATAGCTGTGATTTAATGACTGTGGCAAGGCTTTCTCAAACATCTGAAGGCACTCAAGCCGAGCAGATCCTTTTTCATGGAAGGTCTGGCTGGAATCGCGTGTGGCTTAACCTGAAGAACACATGAGGGGGCTGTGTGTTCAGGCCCAGACTGACAGACTCAAATCTTAAAGGGGGAGGGAGGGAAAGAAAGGCCATTCAAATTGTCCCATGATAGCAGGCACCTCCTTGCTCCCCACCAGCTGGTGGTAGAGGAGAAACCCAGCTCCCGCAAAACCTGAGGTCACACAGCCAGTGAGCAGCAGAGGAAGGGTACGAGTGCCCCCAATGTTGCTCTCTGGATCACACACCCCCTGGCTCTCATGGCTGGAGAAGGAGCTGCTGATGGAAGAGATGTTTTCCAGAGCATGGAAGGGTAGCAGGAGAGGGGAGAAAATGCCTCCTCACTGCAAAGTCACCCCTCACCATGGGCCCTAGGGATGCCCTTCATCATCGTATTCATCCACAAACATTCACTGGGGTCCACGTGGGGCCCAGTCCTGGGCACGGGGAGGGGCAGGAACAGGGTCTCACCAGGGCCTTGCCATGCAGGTGGCTGAGAGGCAGAGGACGCAAAAAGTAGGGCATCTCAATTAGTGGCAGTCAGCTGTTGTGAAGGAAAGAACACGATTTGGAGCCATGTCGGGCTGGGTTTGAATCCCAGCTATTTCTCACTACCTCTGTGACCATGGACAAGATCCTTTGCCTCCCTGAGCCTGAGCCTCCTCATTTGTAGAGTGAGTGTGCATGTGCGTGTGTGTGTGCGTGTGCATCTGTGTGTGTGTGTGTGTGTGTGTGTGTGTGTGTGTGTGTGTGTGTGTGTGTGTGTATACTACCTAGCAGGGGAAGATGAGGATCAGAAATTATATTTGTGAAGTGCTTAGTGCTTAGTTCTGTACCTGGGGCACAGTAGATCCTCAGTGACAATGGCTGCTGTCACTGCAGACTGGGGGATAGGCAATAGGGCGAGGCACCTGCCATATAGAACAGGGCTCAGTGCACGGAGCCATGGGCTGCATCTCAGTCAGTGGTCACCAAAGGTTAAGTAAGTCACCTGAGGTCCTTTCTGAGTATGCTACTGAGGGCTGCTGGGGACAAGGCAGGTGGAGCTGAAGCACCCCTCAAATAGTATGAATGGAACTGTCTCCAATCACCCCTCTCTGTGCTGGAAAAGTTGCCCCTCAAGGCTTGAAAGTTGTAAATCCAGGGCACGGAAATGCAAGGAGCGCTCTCTGCAGCGGGCAGGGAGCTGGTGGAGGAGGGCTCTGGAGACAGAACAGCAGCTGTCAAGGGGGCCTGGCTGCATTCTCAGGATAGAGACTTTTCAGTGAGGAGACCGCAGGCGTTCCAGAGCCTGTGCTCCCCGTCTGGAGCCTCGAGGCCCTGCAGCGTCAACAAGCTATCTGAAGCCCAGAGAGGATGAGGGCCTTGCTCAGGGTCACATAGACACTGAAAGCAGAGCCAAGACTACGACCCAAGACGCATGTCTCCCAAAGCAGAGTTGGAGCTGCCACGATTGGATGTGACCTCGTTACGGACGACCCCTCACTCCCCACGCACCTTCCCGCACCAGGCCCGGTGCCCAGTAGGGAAGTGAGTCAACACACGGTGTCTCCAGAAAGCCTGTGGGCAACTCTCCAGCAGCACTGGCACTGCCTGGACGAAGTGTCACTTACAACTGCTATTTACAGTATGTGTGGTGCCTTTCAGAGCAACTGGCGGCAAGAAGGCAACCCTGCGGCTGGAACGAAGTCCAGATGAGATGCAGAATCAGCTCGAACTGGCTGAAAGAGAACAGATCCAGCTTACAGGTCTGCTTGGTGTTTGCTGAGAGTGGTGGCAGATACTCAAGTGTCCTCCAGCCTCCTGACTTCACGACAGCCTGTGAGGCAGAGATAGTTGTCCCTGTTCCTGAGATGGAGAAACTAAACTCAGGCACAGTGACATGCCCTCAGCCACACAGCTGGTAAGTGGCACCATATCACACCCAAGATCATTCTGATCTGGCCAACTGTCAATATTTTCAAACTTACGTATTTTAAACCATATGTGGATTTTATTAAATGGATTTCCCCTGAACTCTAAGTCTGGGAAGCATCCATTTCTCTGAACAAAACAGATAATAATAAATATCGGGATAAGGGAAGACAACAGGTCCTGGGGTATGGAAGGAGAGATGGTGTCTAGCAGACAGTGGCAAGTGGGGAAAGGTCGGGGGCTTCACGGAACGGGACATTTGGCCTGGGCTGTGAAGGACAGGTCTATTGTGGGGACTTGGAGGTGAAGAGGAGGAGAGGGCCTCCAGCTGGAGGGAAGAGCAGGAGCAAAGGCACAGAGGCAGAGAAGCTTGGGATGTACAGAGCAAACAGTTTGACCGGGGCAGAGGAGGCGTCTGAGGAAGTGGTCTGTGGCCAAATCAACCATGGAGTGCTTTGGAGGGCACTGGGGAGCCAGCAAGGGCTCTTTCTGAGCCAGGCTTTAGGGTCAACTATGGGATGGAATGATAGGACTACTAGGTTTGGGGATTTAAAAATAGCCCCAAATGCATGGAATGTTTTCAATGTACAGTGATTTTCATTTGTTCGTTCCTACTCTATCCTCACAAAAATAAGATGAACAATATGGCTTCTTCCATTTGACCCCCACCACAGGTCCCATCCTGGACTATCCACTTCTCCCCATTCTCTTCGGCCACCTTCCACTCAGTGCCACTTCCTTCTCCACAACAGCCTCGCCAGCACCCTGTTCTTCTAGCCTCTGGAGGAAGCCTTTGCCCTTTCCAGTTCATCCCTCTGGAGCAACCGTCCCTCTCCTTCTCCCCTCCCCTCATCTGTGCACTGAGATTAAATACCGCGTCCTCAGGGGTGCTTCCTGAGCACTGCCCAGGCCTCCTGGTCAAAGGCTGCACACGCGAAGCTGTCCAGGAGGTGCCGGAAGTGGAGCTCCAGGATTCACGCAAGTTAGTGTTTATCGAGCATCCATGGGTACCAGACGCTGTGCTGAGCATAGTTCCTGTGGTAACTCATTCAGTCCTCAGAACAGCCCTTCTCTGTGTCACTCTCCCCACTTTGCAGATGAGAATGGGAGGCACAGAGGGGTTAGTAAGTTGCCCAAAGTCACACACCCAGCAGACGGTAAAGCAAGAACTCAAACCCAGGTTGGCCGGCTCCAGAGGTTCCCGACCCCCACCCATTCCTGCCGTTATCCTGTCTGCCAGCTTCCTTCCAGACACTCTACTATTCCATCTCTGGTATCCATGCCAGTTCCAAGCTACCCACCAGAAGTGATCTTACTGCAAGTTATTTAAGAGACTTCAGTGATGCTCCTGGAAGCAGTGTTTCAGAACCCACACAGGGGCCCACATCTCTGGCTCTCCAGGCGTCTGAGCTCAGAGACGGGCCTGCCTGAGCACGGGCCCTAGGCTCTCACCCCACCGCAGCCTCAGCCTACGGACTCACAGTCACAAAGTCACAGGTTTCACGTGTTGGGTACATTTTTCTAACACACATTAAAATAGAATGTGGCAAATGAAATAAGGAACATTTGTCCAGGTGCCACCTAACTAAAATCACCCCGACAATGTGCATCACAGCCTGTGGGAGGCTGTCACCCAGATAGTTGCAAACGTGAAGAACCTGCTGTGAAGCAGGGCAAGGTGGGTAGGCACCAAGTGCCCATGATTCCAGGGAGGGGATGAGACAAGCCACTCCCGCCTCCTACCAGCCCCCCGTGGGAGCTCCTAGGTTGCTACTCAGCCTGTGGCTGGCTACCCAGGGACAACTTTGTTCCTTTGGTCAAGACCATTCAAGCCACCACCTCCTGCTCTGCCTCACGGGGCTCCTCCCTCCCCACCACTGACCACGGAGGAGGATGCAAGTCCCCAGCTGCTTGCCTCATTGGAAGGGTTTTACCACTCACCATGACAGTGAAAAACCAGAGTCAACAGAGTGTCATCATCAGTAGGTTACAAATCTCAGGAAAATCACGTTTCTTAGAGTCTGGTCCTGAGCTTGCAAGCTAAGCAGTCCCAGAAACTTCCGGGAGACGGATTTGAGGCAGCCCAGCTGCTAGATCTGCTGACATTCTGCAAGTCTGTGGGAACTGGCCTCCTCCTCTTTGCTAGGGGTGACCCCCTTTCCTTCTGAATCAGTCTGCATCTAATCTGGTCCCCACCAAGTGAACACGCTCTCTTCCTTGGCCCCTAAAGACCCTGCCCCAAGCTGGACAGCACGGCCTGTGGACAAGCCCCCCATGTCTTCTGGGCTGCTTATACTCCTGGCTGCCCTCCTGGGGGAGGTGTCCTGCCCGCTCTTGGCTCCAGTCCCTAGAATACTTGCCCAGCCCCTGGCTGCTTGCCTTCTGGCCCCAGTCTGCCTGCCACACTCGCCAGCAGGCCTCGTTCACAGCCTGGCTTCTCCCTGGCTGCCTTACGTTCATTTTGGCTCCTGTGTTTGTCTCTGTCTACTGCCACCATGTTCCTGGGTTCCTGTCTGCTTGGCATACTGGCCCCCTGCTTCCCTGCCTCAGCCCAAGCTGTCTTCTGCTGGCTGCTGTGTACCGGAACACACCTCCCCCAACTCTCCTGCCAGCTGGGCCAAACTTCTTGGGTCTGTAAGCCACCCATGGTGACAGATGACACCTGTCCACAGCACAAATCCAACATTCTGGTTGGAGTTCAGGCTCCACTCCACCATCGGTCTGATGCCTTTATCTCCCTTCTCTTGGCCTTGGCTGACTCCATTTGTCCAGCATCTGTGCCTTTTAAACAATTTCCTTGATTTCTAGTTTCCCTGGTCTCCTTTCTTTTGAGCCAAACTGGTTTTCCCTCTTTTTTATTTTAAGTTTTTATTTTCAAACAATCACAAACATATAGTAAAGTTGAAAGAATAGTTAAAAAAAATATTTTTTTTCTAAACTGTTTGAGAGCAAGTTGCCAATCCTATGTCCCATCACACCTGAATTCTTCAGTGTGTGTTTCCACTAGCCACGGCCATTCCGTCCACACAGAAGCCTGTAAAGGAGAAACCATCATCCCTATTTATAAAGACTGGCCAGTAATTTCTGGAGGCAGGGCTAGAATCTGACTCTATTTCAGTCCAAATCCCAAAGACTTCTAGAATTTCTAGAACACTGGCGCTTTCCCATGTGCTCTTTTGAGTTCCTTGCCTTGTGAGGTTCTAACTCCCCATGCATGGTCTACCCCACATGGTGGCGGGAGGCCTCCTCACCTTGCTTGAGATGAGGCCCTGAACAAGGCCACCCTATGTTATCTCTTGAGCCAAAGGAATCCTATGGAGTTGACCATCTGTCTTCATGGGAGCTGAAGGCACTTGTAAGCTTCCGACCAGATACTACCATAATACCATCGTTCTGACATCAACAGAGCCACAGCAAGATGGCACGTGTCCTCGTACACTCATACACACTTACCAGCCACATAGTCCCTTCTGCCCCATCTCTTGTTGGCATGTTTTGAGTGGGTGCCAAGAGGCTGGCTTCTGTCATTAACATGCTGTGTTACCACACTCCCTGGGCCATGGTTTCTGGATCAAATGATTTCTAGGGACCCTTTCATAACAGTAACAGGAGACTCATTGAGTAATTATTATGCGCCAAGCACTGTAAGTTTTTTACACGTAACATCTTAGTTAATTCTCATGCAGACCCTTTGAGATGTAATTACTATTACTGTCTCTATCTTACAGATGAGAAAACTGAGGTGCAGCGCAGTTACATAGTTCACTTAAGATCAGACGGTCACCCTGATAGATCCAGGATTCCCATGCAGGCATTCCGGCCTCAGAGTTCACATTCGACCACAGAGTGCTTGTAGAAGGGGTGATACCAGAAGCTGACTCTTCATTTCAAGAGGCAATCATATAAGTAAATATTAACAATCATATAAGTAAATATTAATAATTCGGTACCAATTCTGGGTTCTGAAAGCAAATTCTTTCCAACGGATGTCTCATCGCAGGCTGGGGCACACTGTCAAAGGCTCCTGCCTAAAACAGGGTACCCTGATGATGAGCTCGAATTAAGTTCTCTAGCCTTTAGAAAATGCCAGCTTCTCCTTAAGGAGAGACAAGGGCTTGCAATATGCCACACAGCCCCAGGCCTTTCCCTGCAGACCGTCTCTGAGCAACATCTTCTCCCAGTATTGAGTGCAGAGCTTAAATAGCTCATTGACTGACAAGAGCTGGAAAGAGCCTACAAGTCACATCATGACAGTCAGAGATGGTTCGCCCAAACCACACGGCAATCACTTGTTGTACAGATGAGAAACTGAAGTCCAGGAAGAGCAAATGTGCTGCCCAAGATCTCAGAGGTAGTAATGCAGAGTCAGGGCTCAGACCCCAGCCTAGACTCCGAGGCCCAAGTCCATTCTCACATCCTCCAAATGAATGAGGAAACCGACCCAGAGAGAATCCCTGATTTGCTCAAGTCTCCAGCTCTAGGGCTCACACGGTGGTACCTCCCTCCCTGTAGGAGGCCTCATTACAGATGATGCTCAAAGATAGAAGAAATAAGTTTCCCATGATTTGCTGCTAATAAAATTCAGGTGGGTGCAAATGTATTTTCCCATTTGGATGGTTGTCTCTTTACCTTTAGCAGCGTTATTCACAGTGGCCAGGACATGGAAGCAACCAAAGTGTCTTAAGATAGATGATTGGCTAAAGAAGCCGTGGTACATATATACAATGGAATATTACTCAGCCATGAGAAGAGATGAAATACTGCCATTTTCAACAATATGGATGGACCTTGAAATAATCATACTAAAAAGTATGATTATTGAAAAAGTTGAAAATTAGATGATACCATTTATGTATGGGATATAAACCTAAAAGCAACAAAGGAACAGGACAAACAAACAGAGACTCAGGGACATGGACAATGGACTAATGGTTACCAGAGGGTAGGGGGTTGGGGAGGAGGAGGAGGAGGTAGACAGAATTAAAGGGGGGGGTCAAATATAGAGGGGAGTAGGGGAGGGTGAAATTAGTACAAAAAGGGGATGAAATATATGGTAGCTGAAGGAAACTGGACTTTGGGTGGTAAACACACAATAGAATATACAGATGTCAAATGATAATGTACACCTGAAAATTATGTAATTGTATTAACCAATGTTACCCCAATAAACTTAATTTAAAAAAATGCAGGTGGGCCCATGCTCTACTCCACTGTCAGACTTTCCATCTATCCAACAACCCATGTGTCATTTTTCTTTTTTGTTTTTACAGTTACAGAATTGGAGCTTATCTCCAACTCTTGCCCTTCTGAACTGCTGTCCACACACAGCCATCAAAGACATACCCTGGCTCACAGCCTTCAGTGACTCTCTACCACCAGGGCAGAAGGACCACCTGAGCCTGGGGAAGATGAGAATCATGCTGGTGGAGGAAAGTGGGAAAAGAAGAAAGGAAGACAGAAAGAAGGAAAGAACAATGAAGGAAGCAGGAAGAAAGGAAGGAAGTGGCATCTTTGTATGCCAGAGGGAATAAGCGGCCTATCTTATCTCACCATTCAGTTCACCATCATCCCTATTTATAAGAACTGGCCAGTAATTGCTGGAGGCGGGGCTAGATTCTGACTAAATCCAAATCCCAAAGACTCCTAGACTTTCTAAAACACTGGCACTTTCCCCTGTGCCTCTCTGAGTCCTAGAAATTCTGGGAGGTGCCATAGGATATCCCAGGGACTATGGGAAAGGCCGAGAGGGTGACTCTCCCTGAAGAAATCTTTGGAAGAAAGAATTTTATGGCTAAACATATTTAAAACAACCCTACTAGTAGTCTTTTATTAAAGATGGGGGAGAAACTCTCTCTCCCTTCCATCTTTCCTCCCTCTTCCTCTCCCTTCCCTTCTCTTTTTT
>NW_024346824.1:1445951-1546405 GCF_902729225.1 Pteropus medius
CATAATAAATCCACAAAGAAGAGAAGGATAGGAGAGGAGATTAAAAATAAAATTTTGTAGCTGGAAAGAGAAAGATGGTAAAAAAGATTTTGCAGACTCAAAAAAATGGACTCGAAGTTGGCAGTAGGGAAAGGTGAGAACCAACTCGACTTACACCACAGGATCCCTCAAGGGCTCTGGAGGTGGTGATGGGGGGCACCAAGATAATGATGACTGGTTGGATGTCAGACCCCTGTCCTTTCCTCGATTCCAGCAGCCAGGAGAGCACCGTTCCTCCACCACAGAGAAAGCCTAAGGGTTTACTCTCCATCTTTGAGGGAGGAAGTCAGGCAAGTGGAGGGCAGGGCAGAGGTACCATAAAGAAATGAGGGGATGAAGTGAACGTATGACTGGATGCTGAGACTCCGCTTCCCTCCCCTTCTCACCTTTTTTCCTTTCTGTGGCTCCCAGATTATGAGAAATGAACCCTGTATCCTTCAGGCAGGAAACTGGAGTCTTCATGGGGATTTTGCCCAGAAGGAAGACCTAAGGACACTGCCACCGCAGTCTCTCTGGTGAAACAGCCCAGAAGGGTAGCGGTGGGGAAGCCTTGGTCTCAGACCCTGAGCTCCCAGTTGTCTTTGAATCGTCTGCTCTTAAACATGCAAAGAAACTAGAGGTTATCAGGCGCCCGAGAAAAGAGACCAAAGCAAACACGTGGATATAAGGGAATCCAAGGGAATCAGAAGCCATGCAGAAAATAAGACTAAGATCAAAAACAACTAACATTAACGGCCTCTGAGAGATGAGAAGATATTAGATTCTATCGAATAAAAACAGGATACTATTAAGAGAAACATTTAATAAAAGAGCTTTTGAAAATAAAAATGTGAGTGTAGAAATAAAAAAATAGAATGTTTGGAAGACAAAATGGGGAGAAGTACCCAGGCAGTCAAGCAAAAATACAAAGAGATAGAAAATCTCACAGAAAGGTATGAAAATTAGAGAAACAAGCCAGGAGGCCAGACTCCTGAATAACTGGAGTGTCAAAGAGAGAGGAAAGAGAAACATGGAGGAGAGGAAATTACCAAGGAAATAATTAAAGAAAATTCCATTAAGCAGAAGTCCCTGAGTTGCCAGATTGAAGGAGTCACAGAGTAATGAAAACTGCCTGACACCAAGATCACCACCTGTGAAATCTCACCACCATCAGGATGAAGAGAAGATCCTAAGACAGTCACAGAGAATGGAACAAGAATCTGAATGGATTTGGAACTCCTAATAGCCATGCTGCAGCTCTAGGACAAGGGAGCAATGCCTTCAAAAACTCTGATAGAAAATCCTTTCCAACCCAGAATTCTATACTTCAGTCTGAGAAACAAAATAAAGATGTTCCCAACACTGTCAGGCATGTAAAGGGTCAAAAAACTTACCTTTCTCATGGACCCTTTCTCTAGAAGCCCATAATGATGAGTGGTCTCGTGAAAACGAGGAAGTAAAACCAAGGAAGATGTGCTTCCGGAAACGGGAGACACAACACGAGAGGCAAGAGAGTCTCCGGGGCGGAGTGAAGGGAGACCGTGAGATGGCAGCTGTGTGCTGGGCAGAGGGAGCAACCCATGCAGCCTGGAGCCGGCTGGGCGACTCGGGGAGGGGCTGTGTCTGCAAGATGGAATTCACAGAGTACCCGATGCTTCTGAACGTCTGAGGGGAGACGTTGCCTAGATGAGGATTTGGTGGTCAAATTAGCAATTAATGTATAGAAAACTAAGTGAAGTTAGAACATACACACGCAACACACACATACGCACAATCATTATCTACCGCAAAAATAGAATAGCTGTGTGAGAAAGGAAAGGTAACCGCAGTCCATGATGTGACTTAGCTGTGAATTATATACCACTCTAACGAGAGAATGAGAGGATGGCGGAATAGAATGAGAGATGAAAGCTGGAAAGGCTCTTGTGTCACTAGTTAATTCCTAAAGCTGAAAGCCAGGTAATAGCCGCCCAGGCACATTATTTAGAGATGTGGAGGTAAATCAAGGTAAGCTGCCAAAAGCGATGCAAGTTATTGTTTCTGAGGGTAGGAAGGAGGAAATGTGGGGGAAAGAGAAAGGGTACTGCTGTTTCCTATAGCACACAATTTGTGGAAATAAAATATTTGGCTCTTCAAACTCTGTGAATGTGTAACTTTGATAAAAATAGAGAGAGAGAGAGAGAGAGAGAGAGAGAGAGAGGAGAGAGAGAGAGAGAGAGAGAGAGAGAGAGAAAGCTCTGTTTCCTAAGAGGCTGCTTCTCCCACAGGCGAGACAGGGAGAAGCCAGCTTCCTCCTGAGTGCCAGGCCTGATTCCTCAGGACCTGAAGGAAGCCAGGACTCAGGCAGACGCTGTCCAGGCCCAGAGGATGCCCTTGCTGCGGCTGCAGCTCTCAGGGGCTGCCATGGGCTGGGGTGACTGCTCTACTTCCTGCACTCCCTCCACTCAAGGCTGAGCCTCAGACTCCACACGGGAACCAGAGGCAGCTCCTCCTTGAGAAATGGATCCTCCTTTAAATTTTAATAGGATGCATTTAGGTCTTCCCTGACAGTCCTCAGGGCTCCGGGGACTCTGGCCCCAGCACATTCAGACACTCAGTCTGCCCTACGATCGATATGTCTTTTCCTTTTCCATTTCGCTTTTCACATTGCCTTTTTTTTTTTACTCTTGTGACTTTGGGTTTTAAGTGACACAATCAGCTTCTAATAGCTGCTGAGTGCCCCCTGGGAAGTCCTCTGAGCACGCATGCCAGGCCAGTACAGAGACCAGCTCCAACTAGATCATTTTAACATCTGATATTTTATTTGGGGATAATCTATTAGGTCAACTTTTCCAAGAATCTAAGTGGGATTCTGGGAACAGACATTTCTGCCTTGTTTTCAAATAGCCATTCACAAAATCTGTGCTGGTGCAGACCTCATTCATAGGTGGCTGCCTGTAGTTAGGAAAGAGGTCTGGATTTGAGGCTGGAGAGAAACCCCCTCCCCTCTATCCCCAACCTTCAATTCTACTTGCATCGCAACTCAAAGCATTCCCTTTCTTTTCATCTTGTTCCTGGGAACTATCCTAATCATCACTACTTTCTGGCTCCTCCTTGCATCTTCTGGACTCCCCGTTCTGCCCTCGTGCCCCATTTGTCTCCTCCAGGCGTGTCATCATCCGCCTCTGCTGGAAACCGTTCCTAGCAGCATGTGCACACACACGAGGGCCTCTCAGTTTGGGCGATCCACTCTGTTTAACTTACATTCTCTTGAAGTTTCATTCCTTTACCTTTCAGCCTATTGTCCTTGATGGAGCTTACACGTTGCTCTCCACATATTTTGTGAACTCATGCTTTGCCTGGATTCTGAGTTATTCACTAGATATGCTCCTCGAATATGTCACTTTTGAGTCTCAGGGTTACCTCCCTGAGTCTTTCACTTTGGCCTTCTGAGTATCCTTCTGTTCTTAGCCGACCACTTCCCCTGACACACCTTTTTAAAGTGAGCATGCTTTTGATCTCGCTTTGCTCTTCCATCTCTCTGCTTTTGTTTTTCACATTCTTAGCTGTGTTCTTACCTGTCTTCTACTGTTGAAAGATATCCCGGCTCAGTTCTGATAATTCTTCACATGCAGCCCCATCCCCTTAAATAGCACCTATATGCTCCACAAAATCATATCTCTAATGTGGATTTCCAGCTCAGGCCTGTCTTCTGAATGCCAGGTTCATATATCCAATTGCCACATGCCTCCCTGAACACCTGGATGCATGAATGGAAACTCAGAATGAACACGTCCACCCAATTTCGATCTCCCCTTCCCCAAACCTCTTTCTGACTCCCCTCTCTCATCCCCATCCATCTCAGGAAAAGTAAAATCCATCCAGCTGTTACTCAAGCCAGAAACGTAGTAGTCATTCTGGATTCCAAGCTTCCCTTTCTCTCCCTCCATATTCAGTCTGTCAGAAGTCCCATGGCCCTGTCCTCCATTTTCACCGCCATCTCCCTGTTCTAAGACACTGGGTGTCTCACTTAGATTTTGCCATATCCCGCCCTCCCTGCTGCTCTCATAACTACCACCCGCTTTCTGAAAGTCCAGGTCGTATTTCCTAGAAGAGGTGGAACAACAAGATTTGGGGGAGAAAGAAAGAGAACAAAAGCCAGTGTGGGTGTATGTGATGGGGGTTGGACAATTCGCTCTCCAGACCACCGGGGCAATGCGCAGAGCAGCACAGCCATACTCCTGGGGAGAAGACCGAGAATTTAAGAGAGATCAAGGCATTGGGTCTATCTCAGCAAGAAGACAGGGTCCTGACAGCCCGGACTCACCCAGGAAGAAAGCAGTGCCTATCCAGATCCGGGAGCCCAGCACCATTCCTCTCTGGTCTCTAGGACACAGCAAATGACCTTCGCTTCCAACCCAGATGCTTGCTCAGTAACAAAGGCCACCTGATTTCACCTTCCCCACACCAAGCCTGACTCCAGGTGGGTGGGTTAGTCCTGCCTAGCCTGGTTCATCCCTGACTCTGTGACCTTATCCCTTCCTAAGACGCAGATCCGCAACCCTGCTCTCAGATTCTAAATGTTGCTGAGTTCAGGAGCCTGCCCCCTCCCCTGAGGTCTCAGTTAATCGTGACCATGTCAGAGAGAGAGAGAGTCCTCCATTTAGTAAACATCCTATGTCCCAGGCACTGCTCTCAGCACTGGGGAGCAGCAGTGAATAAAACACAATTCCTGTCTTCTCACAGAGCTTATATTCTGGTGGAGGAAATAGAAACAAACTAATAGCTATATGGAAAAAAAAAAAAATAAAGCGGGGAAAGGAAGGGGGACCAGAAATGTCAGAGGAGGGCACAGTGGATGGGTGACCTGGGAAGGCTTTGTTTGAGGGTGACCGAAGGGCATGAGGGAGTCATGAGGTTCTCTGGAAAAAGTGTTCCAGGCAGAGGGCACAGCAAGTGCAAAGGCCCTGAGGCATGTCTGACAAGGAGCTAAGAGTTCTCTACCCTCTGGCTAGAGTTCAGGGGTCGAAGGGTAGAGTGGCAGGCAGAGGCCAGGGAGAAACTGGAGCCAGCACACATAGGCCACTCGAAAGCTGTGAAGGGTGCAGGGTAGGAGTGACAGGGTCTGCTAACATATGGAAAAAAAAAAAAAAAGCAGGGAAGGAAAGAGGGACCAGAAATGTCAGAAGAGGGTACTCTGACAACCAGAGGTCACTCTGGTTGTTGGGTTGAGAATACACTGTAGTGGGAAAGGGCAGAAGCAGGAGATTATAGGAGGGCCCTGTGATAATCCAGATGAGAGATGCCAACCCAGGAGGTAGGAAAAAAATGGGCAGATGTTGGACAGGGTTTCAAAGACTGAGTTGACAAGATTTGCTAATGGGTGTGAGAGTTTGGGGCCTGAACATCTGGAACAATGAAGTTGTTAACGCAGAGTCTAAGTAAGTGATTTTGCTTCCTGCCTTCAAAAGATACTTTATTTTTCCTTTGGCCATTTAAAGGCTTTCAAAGAGACGTTGAGCAAGTGATGTACATGGCTTCTCTGACTGTGTGTTATACATGTCATAACCTTTCCATTACCAACCCTTGCATTTTTTTTGTTCCAGTTTGGGTTTTGAGAGTGGTTTACCTGATGGATTTATTCTTTACACAGATCCAAAAAGCTCCAACTCATCATTATTTATTTAATGCATAATTTAATCAATTTGTTCCCCCAATAAATATTCATAGGTAACGAATATTACCAAAGACAGAAATTCAACATTATCCTGGAGTTGATAGTAAGTTGGAGCTAGACAGAGTAGAAATTTAGAAATTTAGAATGAAAAATGTGTTACAATTCTAGGCTTCAAAGTCCAACGAGAAATGGGTTTGAGAAAAATTATTAGTAAAGAAAATAACCTTAAAATTTTTAAAAGTTACAACTATTCTCCCCAATCTGCTATTTCGTAAATATACACACACGCGCACGCACACATAAACTTTAAAAAATATAGGTACGCCAGAAAACGACACGTGTGGAATATATTGCATAAACTCTCAGACTCAAATAAAAATAAATTTAGCTATTATTAAAATACACAAGACAGAAAAACACACCTGTTAAAAATATAACTCCTTCAAGTGGAACAATGCAGAATTAAGTGAACTCTTAAAATAATTTGTTTAACAAATGTACCAAGAGCCCTGTGCGTCACAGTGGTTTTTCAGCACCCACTGTGCAGTGTTCCCTGGATGCCCACGAGGGCCATGGCACAAATGGCTGGAGACCTGACACGAAGAACTTGGGGGACGAGTCTAGTGGAGATACCAGTCTGGGAGTCATCCGCCTACAGACAGTATAGAGAGTCACCTTGGGAGTGAGTGTAGATGGAGAAGAGGAGAGGCCCAGGCTTTGGGCCCTGAGGCCCTTAATGTTTAGAGATCAGGAAATGGTGGGGAATCACCGAGGACAAAAGAAGGTGTCCCTGGCAGTGGAAGAGGAGGATCAAGAAAGATAGTGCCCTGGAAACCAAGTGAACAAAGTGTAACAAAGAGAGGGCAGGGATCAACTGTGTCCAACGCTGACAGGTCAGGAAAGAATAAGAGTGAGTACTGACCTCAGAATTCTGCAGGGTGGGGGTCACTGTTGACCTCGATAAGAGCGGCTTCTGAGGTGTGATGAGCCCAAAGGCCCACCTGCAATGGGTCTATGAGAGATTGGGAGGAAAGGTATGGAGGTGAGGAAGTAGTCAATTCTCTCTGGAGTTTTTCTTAAATAAAAGCAGAAATAATCTGGTGATATAGGCCCTCGGTCAGAAGAGTGTTTTGAAGGTAATTTTGGATATACTGAACTGAATGGACCAGCAGAGAGGCAATGGCCGGAGTGATGTGTTGGGGTGTATTGGGGTGCGTGAGAGGAGATGAGATCCAGTGCCCTTCGACAGGAGCACAGATGGTTTTCCCTCAGCTCAGCATCTGAGTCCTGCAGTTGGCAGCGTCTGGCATGGACTCTTTCTGCTAAAGGCCTGAAGGGCTTGGGGGCAGTCCTGGGGAATCCCATGCCCATGAGTCACCCTACCCCACCAGCACTGGCCTAACTCACAGCTGGCCTTCTGTTCCCTGGTCCTGTATTCCAGTTCCAAGTTGAGGCTGGGCTGCCCCTTTAAACTCACCCCATCCATTGCCCCTGCCCATGGCCACCTTTCTGAGTACCCTCACCCCAGCTGGGCCTGGCTTCCCTGGCCCTCACAATCTCAGCCCATCATTCCAGCCCATCAACACACCCCCTAACTGGGCTTGGATGACCATTTTCAGCAGTAAGATAGTTCCTATCAATTCCAGTCTCCTTCTGTGCCATACAAGTCCTTTGGAATGAGATCTCAGCTTTCCTTGTAACAAGTGATCTTGAGTTGGGACAATATAGGCATCACCCTTAATGAACAATATAACTTTGTATGTGTGAAGACAGCATTCCTTAACAAAGGAGCCTTTCTAAAACAACAAAGGCGAATGCATAGGTGCTGGGTAGGAGAGCCAACACATTCCTGATGGGTTACTCCCAGAGGCTGCCTGGAAAACGCAGGCTTTGTTCAGGTGTGGAAGTAACACGGAATGCAGGTAGGGGGATGTGTGCCAGGATATCAATGCAAAAAATGGAAACTGATGCATAGTGTGTACAGAGCATAGCCCTAGGACCCAAGTCAAGAAGGGACTTGTGGGGAGACAGGAGTGGATTTCAGCACCAGTGTTATTCCAGAAGTTACACAAAGAACCAGGGGGCATGGAGGGATCTGGGAGGTTAGTTAGAGGATTGCCTTTTGAAGGCCGGATAGGCAATGGGCAGACCCTGGCAGGTACAGAAGGTAAAGCACAACAGTGGCGGGTCAGACAGTGGGGCCAGGAAGATTAGGTCGAGTTTTTTAAGTGGAGCCTGGAGGTAGGCAGCCACAGAAGGCTCTGGAGCAGAAGTGTGACATAGGTAGAACCAGGATCAGAGACACTCAATGGCACTGACATGGGGGCCTGGAGATGGAGACCTGGAGCTGTGGCACGGGGAGTGAAGAGAGACCACATCTGAGTCATAGAACACCATGTGTAGACACCAGAAGTTGGGGACTAATTGGAAGGGGAAGGATCAGGGAAAAGAAGGCATCCAAGATGACACTAAGATTTTGAGTGTGAAGGTCCGGGTGCATCATCTGAGATCTGGATGTAGAAGGACTTGCTGTTGGTGACAACTGGAGGGCATGGTCGTCGGCACATGCTGAGTTGGAGGTGCCCTGGATCTCCCAGGCAAAGGTGCCCAGGAGGTATCAGAATCAAGGCTCTCTAGTTCAGAAATGATGTCCTAGGTGGAGACCCGGATTTAGAGTCTTTGGCACAGTGATGAGGTTTGAAGCCAAGGAGATGGATGACACTAACAAGAAGAATGCTCAAGGCCAGAAAAAATCAGTCAGACTGACTGATGGTACATGATTCTCCATCACCCCCAGACTGATGACCAATCTACCTTTCCTGTCCACCTGTCCCAGTCTCGGCCAGCCTTCCAGGCCCAGCCCCACCCCTCCAGAAAGCCCTCTGACTACTCCAGCCCCAGAGGTCCCTGCCTGCTGTAAGGATCTCAACGCTGGTAGCCTACACCTCAGCATCGACCCTTGTGCTGCCTGCCACCTGAGCCAGTCCTCAAGCACTTTGAGGACAGAACATGGCTTACTCCCTCGGCTCATGGTATCTTCCGGCCACAGAACACCCAGAAGGCACTGAGTAAATAAATCCTCCTCGATGAATTGATAGTCAATCGATTGCTGAGTTGGAGGTCAAGAGGAAGAGTAAGGGGACTAGTGAGTAATTGAGTAGTGATAAAGAGACTCACGAATGTTGGATTCACATAACATCCACTTTTGGCATCTCATACCTATGAATTAGATCTATATGGATCAACATGGATACATCTCGACAATGTGGTTGAGTAAAAATAACAAGTTCCGGATGTATGTTAAACCCACTGGAGTAGTAAGTGCTGTCTACCAAATCCCTCTGGTTCTCCCAGGCACATGCTAGGACTGCACTATTCCAACCGCTGCAGAGGTAGGAGAGGCCCTTTGGCTCGCTCTGGCCAATGAAGTGGGAGCAGAAGCTTGAAGAGCCAGTGCATAATTCACCACTGTCCCTTCTCCCAGCCTCCATAGGTCTGGATCTCATTCTTAGTAAGTTCTAAGAACAGAACAGTACATGTTTGCAGACCCTTGTCAAACATGTACTGGAGTGAAATATAAATGATTGCTGTGTTGAAAGAAAGAAAGAAAGAAAGAAAGAAAGAAAGAAAGAAAGAAAGAAAGAAAGAAAGAAAGAAAGAAAGAAAGAAAGAAAGGAAGGAAGGAAGGAAGGAAGGAAGAAAAGTTTAAGGCAAAACCATGGTGACCTCAGATGGCTGTGCCTGAAGGATATAGTCAGTGTTTCTGGGTGGGGGGCACCTTTGGCCTTTTGGGTGGGACAAATGGTTCTGTGGTTGGTTGTCTGGATGGTTGAATACCTGGCTCCATCCATGAAATGCCAGAGGCACCCCTATTATGCGACAACCCCAAAACACTCCCCTCTTATTTCCTAACACTTCTGGGGAACCATGAATGTAGAACCATGAATGTAGAGGGGTTGCCAGAAGTGGGGGTTGGAGGCACAGTAGGGCCCAGATGGGATAGCTGGGCTGCGGGAGAAGAGAGTCCGACCAGAGAGACTATATAACCCCCTAAAGTCCTCAAATTGGATGTGACCAGTTGAGAATGAGGATGATATTTTTTTGCAGCCGACAGAATGGAGTGAGATTATCCTGGAGGGAGATAAGAGAGATGGATATAATAGTGATAAAATACCCTGATGCCCATGAACTCTGGCCTTTACACAGTCGCACAGGATGCTTTGACAACCCACAAAGTATGTCATTATCCTCTCCTACAGATGAAGAAACAGCTGGAGAGGAAGGGGACCGAGTGGAACAGAGGTAAGTGGGGGAGCTGCTCCGGAGCAGAGATGACAGGCCCTGAAAGAGAGGGAGATTCTGAAACGGAGCAGGTGGGACTCAGTGACAACCTGGATGGGATGGTGGGGCTGAAGTGGGATGGGGGAGGAGTGGGGACCGATACCTGGGCTATAGGAAGAGGAGCTGGGGATCAGGTGTAACCTTTCACCTTTCAGCTGAAAGCAGGCCATGTGGCTGAGACTCTAGCCAGGAGCGGGAGCTGTGAACCAACCAGGATGGGAGAGGATTCCGCCAAGTGCCCTACGGGAGCTCAGGCTTCCCTCGGAGAATAAAGCAGCAGGGAGCCACCTGGGGAACCGGGCCTCCTGTCTGGAGGTGGTCGCCTCTCAGGGCAGAAGCAATCTCTTCACACACATGAGCTAACATTTATCAGCCTCCTTGGGCCCCAAGGACAGTCCTTGAAGCAAGAGGGAGGAAGGCAAGTCCAGACGCACCAATCCTTGGATGAAGTCTTACAGGTCCTTTCAAGGACCCAGCGATATGAGGACACAGAGACACACGAGGGCGCTCTAACCAAATAGCAGGAGTGGAAGCCCGTCTGTCCCCACATGGAAAGAGGGTTAGTATTTTGAAAAACCTTTGGTCTAGTGTTTCTCAATGGAGCCGCTATTGGAATTCTGGGCAGGATGTTTCTCCCCCAGAGGGAGGTGTCCCTGCCATTGCAGGGTGTTTGCCATCCCTGACCCTCCCCCTCCTTGTCACTGGGACGACCCAATTCCCCAAGTTTTATTTACAAATATCCCCTCTCCAGAGAGTCCCTGCTGGCCAGTACCATGGAAGGATGCCCACTAGTGGCTTTGGGCAGCGTGGCGGTCTCTGCTGTCCCCGACTTTACAGAAGAACCTGCCACCTTCCACTTTGACCTCGGGAGTGAGGCACCTGCACATGCTGGAGAATCGCAGGTCCCCAGTGACCGCTTGTGCTCATGGGGACCGTCATCCTCGAGAGGTAGGTTTTCCTCCATACTGTCATATCCCAGGACTGAGTAGGATGAGGGCTGCACTGATCACATTGGGGACACAGACACAGGACCCTGAGACAAACACCATGGGACCTGCTTACAGAAACCCACCCTCCAGGGCGCAAACATGTGGCCACACAGAACACAGCTTGCACAGAACTTCCACAGAGTGAGTCTGAAACAAGACACCTTTCTGAAACCCAGAAAGCCCCACCGTCGTGAGTTCTGAGATGTTTACATCATTAGGCTTCCAGAGACAAGCACCAAGGTGAAAATCCAGGGATGAGATTCTAAATATTTACCAGCCAACGAGTCCTGGATCCCGGCCAGTCGGAATGGAAACCAGTGTACACAGCTGGCGCATGCAGTGCGTTATCAGCCCTGCAAACAGCCTATCTGGCAGAGCCTGAGTCCCCTGTGGAAAACCAGGCATGCCGAGGTGGCTGCTTGGGCGGACAAAGGTGACTTTTTGGGAACACGCACCAAGGTAAACGGCAGTCAGGACAGGACCTGGGAGACTATTAATCCCACTGCAGGACCAGAAACCTGCCAGCACCTGAGGGAATGAGGGGCTGGAGAAAGACCCAGACCCACTAGTCCACAGGGCACATCCAGCATCCCCATGTCCCCCCAACGAGCTTGTTGTTCTTAAACAGAGTTGCCTACACATCCCACAGAGGTGGCGTCTGCTGGAAGCCACAGCTGGAACCCCAGGGCGCACGTGGCATGGCCCTGCCAGTTGAGATGTTTACCACCTCTGAACACAGACAGGGCCACCTCGGCCTGCTGGCCAGGCACGAGCTTTACTCCATGGAAGGCAGACATTGCAAACCAAACATGATTCTTACCCTCCTTCGAAGATTTTGATCCTCGCCGGCTCCCCTCTCTTGGAGGCAGGAGCTTCCTCCTCCGGCTTCCCTCGCTTCTCTTCTTCCTTCTCCGCTCTAGCTATATCTTTCTGGCCTTCCGGGGAAACCAGTGAAGGGAGGTGAACCTGGCCCACCGCGGGAAGGACAAAATCATTGCGGGTTACATGGTAATAACGAAATGATGACTTCAATGGTATTGCACGCTTACACTTAATTGTGGCTCACTTAATCTCCACTCTCCCCTGTGAAGAAGTGCTATTAGCCTCACTTTACAGAAGGAAGGAAGCTGATTCCCAGAGAGGTGAAGTCCCTTATTCAAGGCCACGTGGTTAGTTGGTGTCAAAACTGGACACCTGGACTCTGACCAGGTCTTTCTCATGGGAAGAACAGGCCTTCTCAGGAGAGCTGTGTTTGCTCTTTCTTTTACACTAGTCTGGGAGCTTCTGGGGCAGGTCCTCCTCTTGGTCTCCTCGGTCACATCAGCACCCAAAACAAGGCCTGCCTCAGAGAAGGTTCTTGAAGAATGTTGAACAAATAAACAAAGACTCTGCCTGCAGAGATTAACTGGTTCAATTCTTTTACAGATCATAAAGTCAAGGTCACCTAACAGGTTAAGGGTATTTCTCTGGGCAGAGCAGAGGTCTCCCAAGGGCCCTGACCTATAAAATCCCCCAGGGCTGGGCACAGAGAGCTGTGCCGGCCCACCGATGGGCATGCACCCGAGGGTGTGCAGGCTCGAGTTGTCTATCTAAGGGAACCCATTCTCTTCACAGGCCTCAATGGTGAGAGCTGGCTCAATGAGGAGAACATGTCATCTAGACCCTCTGATGGCAGCAGGGGGTTGGCATACTCTTGAATAGGGAGCAGTGATTCTGGGCTGGGGGCTGGGGCCAGCAGTGCCTGGAGTGAGATGCTCATCCTACTGCATGCTACTATCATGAAGGTCATGAGAAACCACACTGTTTACAGCCAGCAGGAGAAGCAACTGTGTCTCTAGGTGCTGGAATAACCTAAGAACCACAGTCCCCTATGCCAGGCAAGACACCTGTCCCAACAAGGACGGGTTGGGGCTGAGGAGAAAGGTAGCTGGTTGGAAATTAGGGAATCTGAGTTCTAGCACCACTGAGTGCCAGTAGGAAACATACCAGTAAATCAAATGGAATAGTCCAAGAAAAAGTTTGTAAGTTTCAGTTCATTTTAGGAAAGCAGAATTTGAAACGAATGATTGCCAAGCCCAATTAAGCCAAATTAATTCTTCCTTTTTCTTAAATGGCCTTTTAGTGTCTAGTAATTAATGCAGAGAGGCAGTCCAGATCATATGAGAGGGCTCTGGAGCGAGATCTAGTTTTGAATCCAGGCTCTGCCATTTACTGTGTGGCCTTGTGCAAGTTACCTAACTTCTCTGTGCTTTAGCCCCTTCATCCATAAAATGGCAATATAGTATCCTAACTTTTGAGGTGGTTGTGAGGATAAAAGTAAAGTTTAGCATAGTACCAGGAACATAGTAGGTGCACAAGTAGTTATAAGTATGAACATAATTACAACGACATCTGAGGAGTAGCGGTAGCCAGTAAGAGACACTGGAGAGCAAATCAGTCACGATGTTTATGGCAAAAGTGGAAATGTCGTTTAGGGATGTCTGTATACTGACAAGGACATTTAGAAAATAAATTCGGGAAATATTTCTGTGAAGAATATCCAGCTGGGCTAATAACAAATCCAATGAAAATTCACTCCATGATAAAAGAGGAGGATGTGGACATAGGAAAGTTATAGAATACACTGTCGTTCATTTGTCTATAACATAAATTTAATTTAGGAGATTTATGCCTGATTTGGCCAAAGCATCTAGTCCGAAGACATAATAATGAACATTTTAAAATTTGCAGTCATTTTTCACATTTTCTTTCCTCAAATAATTGAAAGAAGAAAAATAGACTCTCTGGAGCCAGGCAGGTCTGGGTTCAAATTCTGGGTTTGCCAAATATTTCCCATGTGACTTTGCCTTCTCCCACCCTGTGACCCTCAGTTCCCTCCTCTGTAGACTGGAGATGGTCCTGCTACCTCACAGGTGGAGGTGAGCATTGACTGGATTCGCAGCACAGTGCCCGACGCAGTGAGGCTGCTCCATCAACAGACCAATTGTTATTCCACAAATGCCAAGTCAGCATGACACATCACATGGCCTGAACCCTTAGGCTGGCCTTGTCAGGGTACAGAGGTGTCATTTGTCTGAAGCAAATGGAAACATCAAATTTCAAACTTTCTGAACTTGCAGGGACCCATTCATTTTATAGATCCTGATGCAGCCTCAGGTCAGAGGCAATGGAGGAATAAAGTGAGCCCCTCAGTCAGGGCCAGGTGCTCCTACCTGGCACAGATGGGTCAAGCTGAGAGTGATGTTGCCACCTACTTATAGAGGGATACTGCAGCCCAGCCTTATTGCTGCCCTACTCACAGGAAAGAAAGGACTATTTCAGGAGTTGTCAAATTCTAGAATTTCTGGAAATGGGAGGATTTCAAGTGGTGCCAGAGAGAATGGAAACAGCAGATGTAGAGAATAAGAAAAGCAGGAAAAGACTAACAGGATGAAGGAGAAACATACGATAGAGGGGTATAAAGTTCTAAAATTGCGGCAGGCATTCCCATCAGCCAAGTTTTCCAGTCTTCCAGAGAATTTTTGTTTTTCCTGGCTGAGATTGTGTCTTTGATTTTACAGTAACAGCTCATGGGAAAGCAGGATCACTTTTAAAGCTCATTTTATGGAAATGTATCTATTCTGCTGATGTGAGGGACACACTGAAAAAGGAACCCAATAAATGCGTGTCCTGGTGAGGTGACCAGTCATCCCTGACAGAGGGGAAAGCTTCCTCCTATCTAGCTTTAGTTTTGCAAATGGGACCTGAGGAGAATGTGGCTTAAAAGCTCAGCAGAGGCTGTTAAAATCAGTGGGGAAAAGAAAAACAAGGCTGAACTTACCTCTGTCATGCGGGGCTTGCGGGAGCTGGATGGCACGAGCCTTCCTGTCTCCGGATGTGGAGCTGTGGCCATGGTGTATGTCTCTTTGCTCACCTTCTGCTTAGACCTCAGGAGGGACAAAGCAGCTTTAGTGGAAACCCCCGGAAGGTTGGGGTTGTACAAACTTATGCACCAACCAGCGTAAACAGAGGACCTCCTATCTGCATGCTGGATGTGATTTGGCTTAATGTAGTTTAAATAGCACCAACTGACATTAGTGGTCGTGTGGAGGCTGGGGAACTGCAGTACCTTCTTGGAGTCCGTACCTTCTTGCGGCTTGGCTGGTCTGGGGGGTGTTTCTGACAGAGGAAGTGAGCTGGGAGGTGCCAGTGAAGGGAGGTCAGGTTGTTCCTTGGAATCTTCTTTCTTCACACTCAGTGGGGGCAATGCTCTTCGGTGAGGTTTACCAGATGACTGGGCATATTCCTTCAAAGCATCTGAGCCTGGGGCTGTCCCATGGGACAGTGTGGGGTGAGGAAGAAGAGGAATCTCCTTTGGGTCAGATGGATCTGCGTGCAGGCTGGACAGAGATTCTAGCTCCCTCCTGCCCTGGCCCTGGCTGCCCGAGCGGGATTTCTCTGGCCTCTTGCCATCCTCAGTGCTGGTAAGCACCACGCTGCATGGCTTTACCAGCTCGAGTTTTTCATCCGCCTTGGAAGCCTCCTCCTCCTTCACCCTTTTTTGCTGCTGGGTTTCCATGGTAAGTTCAAGGCTGCCAGCTGGCGAAAGGACGCGTTTGCTCCCCCCCACTGTGGATGAAGCTCCCTCCAGGCTCAAGACACTCTCTGATGACAGGGAAGTGCCTTTTCTTTCAGGTAACGTCACAGGCACTCTCAGGTATGGAGTCTGGAAACCTCTGCTCTGCTCTTCACTTACCCCGGCTGGCCCAGGCCCGACCTTATACACGTCTGCCCCACACACCGCTGTCCCTTTGCATGGGGGCTCCTCGAACATGGGAAGGGCCATCGTTGCTGAGCTGCCTTGGGACTGGGTGACCAGGATCTGGGAAAGGGTGGTGTACATGGCGCTCCCGTAGGATGGCATGTTGGTCTGAATTCGGACGGGCACAACCAGGGACACCATGGTGTCTGGACAGGCGGGCAGGACCAGAGGGGTGGCTGATGTGGGCACTGAGGAGCTGGCCGGGAGGTCCACGGGGGGCAGCTGGATATCACTGCTGTACTCTGTGCTGGGGGTGAGGCCAGCGGTTCCTGTCACCAGTGGGGCCAGGCTGGTTTTGATTGGTGGCAGATGGCTTTCCACATCACCAGGGAGCTGAAGGGCAAACTGGGACTGCAGAGGCAGGAAAAACCCCGAAGAGAGTGCTGAGGAGGACGGGTATGACATGGGGAGAAACGAAGGGGGCTGCCGGAAGGGGATGTTGGCTGGGTGAGGCATGAGCTGGGGGAGGTGGAGCTGGCCTGGGTGCAGAACAGGAGGTTGGAGAGGAAGTGGTGGGGCTTGAAATAAGGAGGGAGGAAGCGGGGGCATGGAGTACGGCGAGGACAGGAGGCTGGACATGGCCTGGGTGGAGAAGAATTCAGAAGACTGTCCTGGCTCATGCTGTAAGAGGTGCTGGAAGGAGAAAAGGGAGACGGGCGGAGGCAGGTATGGTTTCTCATGCAGGGGTAGCTGGGCAAGGGGGTGGTGGAACACCTGGAGCGCTTCTGTGTAGGGCGGGGTGGACCCCAGCGGGGGTCTGTCCTGCACCTGGCTCTTGCCTCCCAGGTGCCCACTGTGCGAGGGGGCTGCTGAGGCCATCTGGGGCAGTGAGCTTTTGCCCGAAGGTTTACTGGATGAGGGCTTCGATTCCTCGCTCTCTTGTCTTCCCTTGGGGGCAGCCTCCGGCTCTGTTTCTGGAGGCCTGCTCAGAGATGCCTGTCTCACCAAAAAGCATTTCCTTCTCTCTGGCGGGGCCGCTGGGGCTGCTGGTGCCACTGGGGCCGGTGCAGAAGGGCCTGTCAAGGACAAGCTGCCGTAGTCGAACGATTTGCTGCGCGTCTCGGTCATGTGGGTGGGATGGGAAACGTTGGGGCTCTGCTCTGAGGCCGACCTCCGCATCTCTCGGGCGTGTGGGTGGTGGCTGGGGACGGTCAGCATGTGTGTGCCCAAGGGTTTGGAGCGCATGTCTGACGAGGGCCCGGGGGCCTCGGCTTTTCCGTGGTCGTCCCTCTCGAAGGAAGCAGAGCGGCTGGACCCGCTCAGAGAGACACTGCTTTCTTGGCTTGGGCTGCGGGACAGAGGCACAGAAGACTCGAAGCTGGACTCCCCTGATGACTGGGCCATCTCCGCCAGGCGAAGTCTCTTCTTCTTGGGTGGCAGCTTCTCTGCCGGGAGCTGGGCGAGCGTCTGGCTGCGCTGGGGCCACTGGAACTCCTCCGTCTTCTCAGGCTCCTTGGGTGGTGGCTCCGGCTCTGTGTCTGGCCGGTCAGGCTCCTCGGTCACCAGGATCTCGGGAACCTGAATGTTGGGCTGGCGGACCAACTTGGGCTGCAGGGAGTGAGCGGAGCGTCCATGCGGGGCAAGAGGGGGTGACGAGAATGGGGCCGGAGACTTGTCTTCCCCTTCCAAGCCGCTGGGCTGCTCCAGAGAGTCAGACTTCTCAAAGGAGCTGGTGTGCTGGATGACAGAAATTTCTTTGGACGTTGTTCTCCTCTCCTTCCCTGATTCAGAACCGGACCCTGGCTTGGGAGTCCTTGGCTGGAAGCCCGAGGGTCCCTCCAGGGAGGGCGCTGACTTGCTTGGTTCTGCTGGTGACTTGGTGGACTCCGGGGGAAGGTTCCGAGCAGCATCAGACGGCCCGGGGCTGCCGAACTGACTTTTCGTTGACTCAAAGGCAGGCGGCTCCTCCTCGTCCCCCAGGCTCTTCTCTTTCCTCCTCTTCCTCAGTGGAGTGAGCTCCAAGGTGGTCCCCAGTTTGTAATGCATCATCTGGGACCAGGGCTCGTGCTCAGCCTGACTCTTCTCAGCTTCCGGAGACATGTGAGCACCTGCAGAGACGGGCTTTGTGATCTGAAGCTCTGAGCAGTAGTATTTCTTATGGGCCTCGTAGTTGTCCCTTTTCTTGTACCGAGCACCACATATATTACATTCATAGATCACCCCTTTTGTTTTCAAGCCCTTCTTGGTCTTTTTGGTGAGTTCGCTTTCCTTGGGTTCCGGCTCGTCTGCGGGTTTGGGGGCTGTGTCTTTGCTACTTGGCCCTGCCTCCTCGGAACTGTACTCCCCTCCCAAAGGTAGTTCGATGGCCGGCTGGCGCTTGAGCATCCGGGGGTGGGAGGTAAACACTTGACTGCTGCGGCTCAGGGCTTCAGAGTCGGTGATGTGGTCGTCGAAGGAGTAGCTACCACGGAAGGTGTGGTGGGGGGTCCCGAGGGTGCAGGCGGCAGAAGGCATTGAGTGGCTTCTCAGCAGAGGCACAGGGGGAGTGGTGCTGGGCGGGTGCTGGAGGCTCAGCAGTGATTGTTCGGGCTTTGTCTTCTCGCTGTGGGACGACAGAGGCTCCCGGTAGAGGCTGGATTTGGGTGACTCCATGCTGCTACGCCGTGACAGCGAGCTCCTCCTGGGTTTCACACTGTCTATCTCGCTGGTATCCACCACGGCCTCGTTGATGGTGATGAGCTTGGTGATGTGCTCGATGACCTGCGTCCGGGGCACAGACAAAGGCACCAGGCTGGGCTTGTCTTCGGTGGACAGGGGCAGGAGGGGCTGGGTGGAGGTGGCTGTCAGCATGGTGGTCCGCTGCCCGATCCGCCCGCACTTGCCAAAGATGATCTCCGTGTAGGACCTGGCGTTTGTGTTCGGGGGGCTGACCTGCTGCTCGGCGCTCTCAGAGCGGGAGAAATACCCGGATTCAGTACTGCCTTTGCTGCCCGGGCTCAGAAACGCCTGTTCGTCGATCACCTTTTTCCTCTCACTCAAGCGGAGGGCCAGCTTCTGCTTTATGGTGTGGGTGTCTTCGGGTTTATGGCTCAGGGGGTGTTCTGATGAGGGCTCGACAAATGGAGTGGGGTCCTCAAGTGACTGGGCTGAGCTGGACTGGGACAAGGAACAGCGTTCATGGCTGGATCCCTGGCTCCCCGAGCTATACAAACTGCTGGACAGAAGGGGATGCTTAGGCCTGGGGGACAGCTCTGCGGGGTGAGTGGACGTGGTGCCCGTTTCCTCTTCTGAATCAGTGCTTTCTCCTTCGGTGGGCTCCTCAAACTCTTCCCCCGGGATCCTCTCCATCTCCAGCCCCGGGGGGTACAGCTCACCGCCCACTCCAGAGGCCAAGCCAGCTTTGATGCGGTGGGCATGGGACTTCCTGTGCTTGTAGAGGTTACTCTTGGTCTTGAAGGAGAAGCCGCAGGGGCCGCAGGGATAGGGCCTCTCGCCCGTGTGCGAGCGGATGTGTTTCTGGAGCACGCTGGGCTTGGCGCAGGGCCGGCTGCAGTACTGGCAGATGTACTTGCCCGGCTTCTGGGGTTTCCTCTCCTTCTTGTGTGCCTCTTCTGTGGGCTTCAAGGGGACCTGGGAGGGACGAGGCACAAAGACTTTGGGGATGCCGGGCAGGTCCTCGGGGGGGATGATGGAAGCATGGGAAGGGAGGAGCTGGCTCTGAGGATGGAGCCCAGGGGTCACAAAGGAGCTTGAGGGTCCAGGTCTCATGGGGTCGACAAGCTGCCACGTGGACCCCTCCAGGAGGTGCTCGGGTTTGCCGGGTGACATGAATGCTGGTGTCAGAGGGTGCTGAGGAAGCTGTGAGATATGGACAGAGGCTTCGATGGAGGACCTCTTGGGGGGCTTCTGCTGCTGGCCCATTTTCTCCTGAGAGCTTTCCCTAAGAACCGATGAGGGGCCCGGGAAGGGCTGCGGGGCGAGGAGCTCCTGGAGGGGGCCCTCGGGGGTGGCGGCCGAGCTGCTGCCTGGGTACGGGGCACTGGCCGAAACACTGGTCTGAACAGCTTCTCCTTTAGTCAGCCGCTTCCGGGGACTTCCCTCAGCCTTCTTGGTGCCCTTGACACTTTGTTCAGGATCCATGACCTCCATGGAGACTTCAGATGCTATTCAGGGAGGGTCGGGGCAGGCTGCATTTATGAATAATCCAAGTGTCCCAGGGAGGAGTCTGGCTTCGGCCACATTGGTCAAGAGCTGAAGAAACCAAACCCAAGCCGGCTTTGGGAGTTTTTTGCAAGTGTCACTGGCTGTGAGTGGACTCAGAGCAGGTCATCGGGGCTCAAACTATTCACGCCGGAGAGGCATGGTCCTCTATTTTGCAGACAGAAAATGCACCAGCACTTTCTGCCTGAATGTCTGTTGTGGAAACGTCATGAAGGACGTCAGTGTTGCCATTGTATTGTTTCAGTTGGCAGTGGCAAGTGGCCCCCCAGGAGTCCCCTGTGTGCTATGCGAACTGCTGAAGGCTGGAGACGTCTGTGTGCATGGCCCAGTCATCCCTGGTCCCGGCACAAGAGAAGCCACGCTGGATGCCGTAGGTGGCTCTGCCTAGCCTCTTCTCCCCTTTAGCCCTGTGTTGAAGATCAACGGCCTTGGACGGGAATTCACGTTCTTCTATGTGACAAAACACACACATGGAAATACACACATACACACACATAAAAGAGAAGAGTTACTGTGATTTGTCCACAGCCCGCGCAGCCCTCTGTGAAACCCAGTGAGATTCCTAAAAGGTTAACTAGAGAGATTCAAGCAGAAACGCCGCCCCTGGCTCTGCACCTGAGCACTGCCCATCTCTCCCTCACCCGCATTCACAGTGCCGCTGGGAGACCTGAATGCCAACCGTGGTTCTGGGGACTCTGGCTGTGTGGGACATCGGGAGCAGGAGGCGGGACATTTCTGGATGGGAGCCCTGGGTTCCAGTATCTGCTCTTTGAGTGCCCTTGAGTGGGTTTTAGCTCCCGAAGCATCAGTTGCCTAATTTAGAAAATAGAAGCAACAACTTCTGCCTCACCTGTGCCTTGGGGCCGCAGTGGAGTCCACCACGGTAATGGACATGGATGCCACTGGACGAAGGCAGCAGGAGCGGGTGCTGGTGGGTTAAACAGGGATGCGCTTTTCAAGGGAGAGATTATTCTCAGGTTGGTCTCTCTCTTTGACCTTGGATTCTAAAGGTGTCCAGGGGGGCATCGTTCATGGCTTTTACTCCCTTCTAACCCACATCTCCAGCCCGTGTTTTATGGTGAAGCTAAAGCCGCTGCCCTTGCCTGTGGCAGCTCACAGTCTAACACAGCTGTGACCACCGGATCGGCTGGGAGAATCATTCTCGCAGGTTCCTCCAGCTTTGTAGCTTTTCCTTGTCTGGTAAGTGCCCCAGGTATCCTGGAAGTGGCTTAGAATGTGGGTCTTTGCTAAGCTGAGGGGCAAAGCTGGAGCAGCAAGTGTGTGTGTCCTCCCAGGGCCAGCCAAAAGTTAGGCAGCCTAGGTTTCCTGGGCCCCGAGTGCTTCTCAGGACCCTTCTTCCCAGAAGCACAGTCAGAATTTCAAACCTGGAAGTCACTGTGGACTCTGTCTCACTCAGCCATCTTATTTTCCAATGGAGAAAACTGATGACCACAGAGGGAAGGTGGCCTTCTAAGGTCTCACATTCGTAAGAGGCAGGACTGGCACCTGAACCCAGGCTCCCCATGGTCAGAGTTCATTCTCCACCCACCCACAGGTGAGGGCCTGAGTGAGTGACCAGTGTCTCTGTGGTCTTCCTCCCTCTCCTGTAAGTGTCCTGTGCCCCTGGCATCCTGACCTCAGGCTCCCTTCATGCTCTTGCCCTGCTTTTTACCAGATATTTGCTGATGCAGATTTGAAGAGTTTGCTCTTTCCACTTTCATAAAAAGTTAACAAGTCTGAAAGACTCAAAAAATGTCTCTCAAATGGCAGGACCTCAGAAAAATGACATGAAATGGAGGAGCAGGTGGTTTGATCTGTTAGCTAAAAATTATATACTATCAGTTTACTCCTTTTGTGTTTCCTTTCCATCTTGGTTCTACAAAGAACTCAAAGTAACTATAACAAAATTTTATAAATATTTATAAAAGAATGACAAACCATAAAGAGAGAAAACTAAATAACAGCAACAAATCAAAACAAAGGAAAATGTATATAAGGCAGGAAGTCAGAATTGGTGGGATGGAAAGAACACAGACATACCAATCATAAGGGCTTACATTGTTTCTATAGTTCAGCTACACACTTCTATCTGAGCTTCCTGGCAGCCAAGGAGAAAAGAGAGATGTGGTCTATTATAGAGTCCTTATAGCCAGAGAGGAAGAAATATCTCAGTTCCTTGCAGGAAGCAAAGCGTTGTTTGAAAAGAACTTTTTCATGTGGTACTTCAGACAGGGGCAGAGAATGATGCATGAGATCACCGTGTCTTCAAATCACATCCCTCCAGCAAATGCGGTGATTGATTTTTGTCAATGGAAGGTCACAACTCAGCAAAGGCTATTCTTTGAGCAAAGACTTCCTTTGACACAGGTAGAGACAGCATCCTCCAAAGCAGGGCCAATGTGGGGATGACAGGGAAACCTCATTTCATTATATTGCCATCGGTAGGAGGGCCATGTAAGATATCATCCAAACTAGGGCACTTTCGAGAGTAAAAGAGGTATTACTAATGATTATGGAGGAGCAATAGGAATAAACCAGGCTGTCACAGGCAAAGTGGGACAAGTAGTTACTCTTACAATCAATATTTACCTTGAGACCCAAACCAGGCATGAGTGTCTGGTATAAACTTTTAATCTTTGCTATGAGAACTGAGGTTAACCATGATTTCCTAATGGATTCTTAGAGATTGGTTATTTAGGCCAATCCTCTCACTTGACAGATGAGGATTCTGGGGCCTAAAAGGATGATGTGATTTTCCCCTAAAACTGTGCAGTGCTGATGTGCAAAGCTAGACCGTCCTGTGCCTCCTGACCCCTGGCCAGGGCTCATCCTCCACCTCAATGAATCAATGCCCTCTATGACTCCTGTGGCACAATGGGCACTATGGTGTCTGGCTTTCTGTTCTATGAGAGCACTGGCTCCAGTGAGAGCATCGGCAGGTGTCTAGAGGCTCAAGAACAATGGAGGCCTTCTAACTTATGTCCTAACCTTGCTCTGGCTGCCAGACAGGAGAAACGGGAGTCTATCCTGGTGGCATTGCCCCAGGCCTCACTTATCTAAGCTAAGGTGGGCAGAAGTCATCTAAAAGTCAGACAAGGCAGACATCTGCAGTGTAGACGGAGAACTGTTCTCCAGGCTGGTCTGGGATTCCCCAACCTGGCAGCACTTGTGTGGGGGAGAGGCCCGTGGGTGCTGGGTATGGATGATAAAAGGCTGACTACACTTACTATTTCTATTAACCCTTTCCTGCAAGGATCTTAAAATACCCCCAAATACTAGCTAGTAGTAAGCTTAACTTCTTCTGATGGATGGATGAGATCCTGCGGCATGACTATGTGGTGAATTCTCAGAATCTGAGTGAGAGTCCACTGGCCAAGGAGGATGCTACGTTGTCCAGTACTGCAGTTGTCCCCTCACTGAGTCACAAGACTCTCCAGGGACAAGTGAGAAAACACTCAGTGGCTGGGGTTTGGGGCAATTCCCAGTCCAGGCAGTAGGAGTGAGGAAGACAGTCAGGTGACTGTTGCGTCATCAGATGACTCACTGGGCCAGCACCGCCAGCCTAGGGTCAGCATCTGGCCTACACCTGTGCACTGGGCCTGGTGCTCCCCGGGGAGGGTCCTTCTGCTTGTACCCTCTGAGGGAGGAGCAACCAGGACACATCAGCCACCCAGGTCATGGAGTCGGTGGGGCCTGGGGACCAGAAGGCTCATCCCTACATTCTGCAGAGAGGGCACCTGAGCCACAGAGGCAGGTGACCAGTCCAGGGCCACACTAGTCCTCAGATTCCTAGGTCAGTGCGCTCTGCTGCCTTGCTCTATACCTCATGACAGGTCCAAGGATCTTAATAAAAAGGGGCAGTAGGAGGTGGGCAGCTGGGACCATGGGTTCAGACATAGAGCAAAATTATAGGAAGCAAGAAGGCCTCAGATTGGCATAAACACATTATCACTTAACTTTTCAATTCCTTTAAAAGAATAGTTTCTAATCACTGTGACCAAGTTACACTAAGAAAATGGCTCCTTTCTACCTTCTGTGTTTCCGAGGGTTTGTGTAAAACTTTAATATAAACTTGAAGTAATAGGGAAAATCCTGCTTCTCCAGAGAATTGGTGAGAGCATATTCAAAAGTCACCACTGATGGGAGGTAGAGGGTTTCCCTGACAAGTCCCAGGGGTGGGGCCAACATGGGCCTGAGTCTCAGGCCCCCGGGAGGGTGGGTGTCCTCTGCTGACGGTGGCAGAAGGGCCATGGGGTCCACATTTCTGCCACTGAGGCCAAAGCCCCAACAGCTCTAGCTTAGAAAGCAGATTAGAACCATGAGGAAACCTGAGTTTCAAAGGCCAGTTGGCTAACACATCAGACAACTCAGCTTCTACTTCTGGAATCTTCCATAGATCTAGCTATTAGAACAGCCCAATAGGGAAGAGAGCAGGGTGACTGGGTTGGAGCCACAAAGGCCCCAGGGGAATGAGAAGTGATGGGAGAGCCAACAGTTGAGCAAGGTGGCCTGAAGCTCTGAAACCAAACTGGAAAGCACCTCTCATATCCAAGGCATTGGGACAACATGGCTGTAGGCCGGAGCGGACACCCAGAGGGCTTTACCAGAGGGGAGATGGGAGGTGGGCTTTGTCAAGAGAATGATTCTACCAGTCCTGGCAAGAGGCCAGCTTCAATCTGCCTTGGGCTCTAGACTAGAGAGCTCAGGTCACCGGCCAAGTTAGATAAGACTGAGGCAAGACAGGAATAGGGCCTGGTGCCCAGGGGCTATTAGGTCAACCTGACCCCAAATTTGTGGGGCCTGATAAAGTGCTTTGCTTTGCTTATAATTTACACACACACACACACACACCCCAATATGTCAAAAGCTGGTAAAAATTTTACTGACAGTTATAAAATATGCTGATCTTAAAAAGAGCAGGAAAGCAAGCCTTCCTCTTTACTTCAAAAGCTGAAACCTAGTGCAGAAGGTCAGAGGTTGGACAGGAGGCAAATAGTATTTTCATTTCATAAATCCAGTGCCCCCGCAAAGAATCTCCGTGTGTGATACTGTGTATGGTGCGTGCGCAAGAAGAAGTAGAATTTTTCACATGCAAAGAAAAGTAAAAGTGGCTGTGGGCTCAGATAGTGACAAGACAGGCTGGATGTGAGGATGTGGATCTGGGGAATAACAGGGAGAGGTCGTCAGGAAGCCACAGAGAACATTTTCACAGAGACAGGCCGAGGCCAAGGGTGAGGCTCTGGCTGGGAACAGGGAAGGGGGCAGGGACTGAAAATGTCTCCCAGTAACCCTTTCCCTTTTAGTAATCCAAGCCTCCAAGCTTCAGCTGGGTTTATGAACACCCAGCACTTCCTGGCCTCCCTTGCAGCCAGTGCTTGCCAATGTCATGAATGCAGCCGGTAGGTTACAGCCAGAAAAAAAAGGACCCACCCTCCACACGCCCATTTTTTTCAGGAAGGAACATGGAGGCTGTGGTCATGGTGAGCCAACTCTGACCACATGGACAGGAACATGACCCCAAGGATGGTGGGACAAGAAGACTGTAAGCAAAAGCACCTGCCCTCGAGAGAGAAATACACCTTCTATCCTGTCTTTAGCCACAGCTACACGGTTCCTTTTGGATCTGTTGAATAAACACACTTACTCACATAGAGGACTGGAGTGCAATATTGACCCAGGGGACGGTAAAAAGAGCCCAGGCCTGGGGACACTGAGATACAGGGAAAGGTAACAACACAAACTAGGGTTTAGGCCTAAAGAACAAGATGGGCACCTGCTGTGAGGCAAGTGTCCAGTCGCTAAGGCCACACACCGCACGGCGACTCCAGAGGCAGCATCATGATTCAGACAGCTTGTGTTTGAATTCTGGCTCCTCCACCTCCTAACTGGAAATCCTCGGAACCTCTCTTAGCATCAGTCTAACATGTGGACAATAAACATACCACATGTAGTTTAAATTGAGTTAATCCCTATAAAGCACTTATTTAGCATGTAGTAAACGTTCAAGAAACAATGGTTGTCACTGTGACTGGGGAAAGTCTTTCTGTGTGAGGGGCAGCCATGGCCTTGTGGAAAAGAGCCCTGGCCTGGGTTCCAGTCCTGGCCCTGCTGCTTTTAGGCCCCAGATCGTTGTGAAGATTAAATGTGGTTATTATGCATGGAAAGTACCTGGCACACAGCTGGTGCTCAAGAAATGAGAGCAGACGTTGAATCTGGAGGTCATGGCGGGGACTCCAGAGAAGGCAGCATGATGCTGAACCACCCAGCTATGTGTGTAGGCTTTCTAAGTTCCCCCAGACAAGTGAAGCATCAGTGCCCAAGCTGGACGTGACCAAGTGGTCCCAGCAGTGAGGACAGGAGGACAGGAAGGGGATCAGTTGGTGACAAGCTAGAATTGAAGACACTCATGGATTGAAATCACCTCAGTCTTGGCACACAGCTTTCCCAGGTCAGCGGGAAGATCCCCCTGTCTCCATAGAAGCTACATGAGATGGTTCTCCTACTGAAGTTGGCGATTTTGGAGCCTCCATTGTACCTCTTGGTCACTGGGACCCCGTGGAATAATGACCGGTCCGTGAGGCCCACGACAGCAGATCTGGGCAGGGTCCTGAATTCCGGCCTCTGTTATGGCTGAATGTGTGAGTTGCACAAGCACAATCCTGTCTTAAAATTCACAGCATTTTGTACCCATCATCCCCATTTGCTTCTGGGAGGAAACTGAGGCCCAAGGAGAGGCATGACCTACCAAAAGATAACCAGCTAGGAAGTGTCCAGGGAAAACTGAAGAAAATCCCTGAGTCCTTCGATTCTGTAGGGGGCCCATTCTTCTGAAAGCAGGTGCCGCTTGACCCCAACTCAGCCTCCGGGGGAGCTCTCCAGGGGCAGATGGATCTTAGTTGCGAGTAGGGCACCAGGTGAGAGAAGGGGCCTGAGCACCTGGGCTCCTCACTATGGCTGGGCTGCCTCCCAGGACTCTCCCCACCTTTTTCCGTGAGTTTCCTCCAGCAAGGGCAGAGGAATAGGCCCAGAGCTCAGTCACCTGTAGCAAGAAGCCCCGAAACACAGCTCTGCTGTGTGACCCTTGGCAAGGCACTCCCCTCTCTGGGACTATTTTCCCTTCTGTAACATGAAGAGTCAGCCTAAATGACCTCAAGGGTCATTCCCATTCTGATAATAATTTAGGATTTAGGATTCTAAGATCAGGTAGGAGTGTGGCCAGCTGTGAAAAACGCTGGCCAAGTTTCCTAGTTTGCTCAGGTGGGCTGTAATTGAGCTGGGGAAGAATTCCACAGGACAAACGAAGCTCCAAGTCCCCCTCAGACCTTGGTCAAGGTGAGATACAGCTAGGGATATGTGCTGTTGTTTGTAAAAGGCACCCCCCACCGCTCAGTGGGACTGGCTGAGCGGTGGACTGGCAAGGTCAGGCCTGCCCAACCCCACTACAGTCCTGTTGGCTACTCTGGGGGAGGACTGGGGAAGGATACTGTGTCAGTCTCAGCTAAGGTTGCTGGCGCCAACCAACACTGCAAATGCTGGTCGAAGCCCTGGCCTTTTCTCAGCCAGCACTGGACTCACCTGTAGGATTCTGACCACTCAGATCGGGGTCTCCCACAGCTGCTGACCTACCAGGAACCAGAGGGGTTCAGGGCACAGACAGCTCAGGAATCTATGTGCATCCTGCTCTCCAGGCCTCCTGGACACTGGTCCCAACTGTCTAGACCCTGGCCAGGTCCTGACCTGCAGGCCCCTTCCTGACTTCAAGGCCCTGTCCCCAACTATGTTTTCATCTCCACATCCAGTTGTTTCGGCTCCCTACATCTACTCTGTGTTCACTCCAGGGACTTTGGTCCAGACCAAATTTGTTTAGACCAGAAGTTCCAATGACTGGCTACAGAATAGAAAGGCTGGGAGCTTTTTCCTTTTTAACGTTTTTTAAACATAGAAAGGTGCTTGAAAAATTTTAAGCCATTGTAGAATTGTACTTCCCCTGCATCCCCTTGTCCCCCACATGCCCTACCTCAGAGAAGCTACAGTTAATTTAATAGGTCCTTTCTGACACTATAAGGTATTTATATAAATATGTGTATATATTGAATTTTTTATATAAATGAAGAAATCAAAAACATATCATACATCCCGATCTGTGACTTTCCTTTCTTTCTTTCTTTCTTTCTTTCCTTCCTTCCTTCCTTCCTTCCTTCCTTCCTTCCTTCCTTCCTTCCTTCCTTCCTTCCTTCCTTCCTTCCTTCCTTCCTTCCTTCCTTCCTTCCTTCCTTCCTTCCTTCCTTCCTTCCTTNCTCTCATTTTCTCTCCCCCTCCCTCCCTCCTTCCTTTCTTTCTTTCTTTTTTCTTTTTTAAAAAAACCCATACATAGATAGGTTCACCTCACTCTTTCTAGGGGCAGCAAAGTATTCCATTTGGGGCTGTATTCAAATTCGGCCAGACCTTTATTGATGGCACATAAAGGCTGTCCCCAGCTTTTTTCATTCCAAGAAATGCTACAAAGAACATATTCTACATACTTGTGTATATCCACAGGATAAATTCCAAGAAGGGAAAATACTTGGCCAAAGAGGATATACCTTGAAGCTTTTGATGGGTGCTGACAAATAACTTCCCCCAAAGCACAAATTTATACTCACACCACTTGTGTGTGAGGACTGTTTCTCTAAGCTTCTTTCTATCTGGAATATAACCATTCCCTTTAATATTTACTAATATGAAAGGCAAAGTGGTTGTATTTGTTTCCTATTACTGCTGGGACAAATTACCACAAACAGTGGCTAAAATTTATTATCGTACAGTTCTAGAGGCCTGAAATGGGTCTCACTGGGCTAAAATCAAGGTAGGGCCATTTTTCTTTCTAGAGGCTCTAGGGAAGAATCCATTTCCTCGCCTTTTCCAACTTCTAGTGGCCACTTGCATTCCTTGGCTCATGGCCCCTTCCATCTTCAAAGCCAGCAATGGCCAGCCACATCCTTCTCACTTTGAATGACACGAACACTGACTGCCCTGCCTACCTCTTTCACTTACAAGCACTCTTCGTGATTATGTTGGGTCCACTTGGGTAATCCAGGATGATCTCCCATCTCTAGATCCTTAATCATATCTACAAACTCCCTTTTGCCATGAAAGGCAATATATTCACAGGTTTCAGGGATTAGAATGTAGACATCTTTAGGGATCATTATTCTACTGACCACGGTGGCAACTTATTTCTTTTTAAAATCTGTATTTCTTGATCTCTAGTGAGGCTTAGAACTTTGCATAAACTTATTAAACAATTATTTCATTCAGGGAATTATTTTTCATCTCTCATGTTTCTAACAATTTATATTTTTCTTATTTGCTTATACAAACTCTTGATATTGGAGATATTAATCCTTTAAATGCGAACTACAAATATTTCTACCAATTTATCATTAGTCTTTAACTTTGCTAAAGAGAAAAATTTTGTTTTTATGGGGTCACATGCATCATCAGTCTTTCTCTTTATGACTTTCAGGTTTGATATCCAAGATGATTTTTTAGAATGTCACCTAATTTTCTTCCAGTTCCTTTATCATCTTTCCCCCCTCTCTCTGCCCCTCCACTCCTCCATCCCTCTATCCTGCCCTCCCTCCTTCCACCCCTTTCTATTGCCACCTTGACTCCATCTGGCATTTATTTTTGTGTAAGGAGTGAGGTTATTTTTTTTTGCCCAATATAGATAGCCAGTTGTCCTAACATCATTATTGAATAGTCACCCCGCACCATCAAAATGTCCTGGGGCATCTTCTTAAACACAGGTTCCGGCTCCATTCCAGATCTACTGAAACAGGCTGTGGAAAAGGGCCCCAGAATCTATATTTTACAAATTCCCGTAAACTTCTATTTATTAATTTTTTTTACAGCCTAGTATTTGGGGAAACTGAAGAAATTCCTCTATCTGCCTCCTATAACTAATCATTTTCCCTCTAGGTTCTCAACTTTCCCCCATCCTAGCCTACCCCACCCAACTCCACCATTCCTTGTGGCAAGAGAAATCTCTTCGATTGCCAACCTCACTAGACCTCTCCCTTTGTCAAGAACTCTCAATAGCTCCCATTGTGGGGGAAATTCAGCAAATGGCATTTTAGCCGCATCATAATCAGGCCCCACTCAGCCTTTCCAACCTCCTTTCCCCACCCTGCACTTCCACTGGTGCACCAACCGTAACCAACATGCTCTTGACTCTCTGTGTTTACACATTGCTCTTCCCCAGGGATCAGGCAGAAAAAGGAGTCTGAAGGCTAATTCCACAGAGGAGTCAGGATGCTTCTTAGAAGAAGATGTGTTTGAGCTGGGCCTTGAAAGATGGGGAAAATGATGATGGTTAGATTTGAAAACGGGATTCTAGCCTAGATGGGAGGTACAATATATGCAGAACACAGGAGGCTGAAATGTGGCTACGGGGAATGTTGAGTTTTCTGCCTCTCCCCCAGCCTGAACTTTGGGGCCCAGATAGCCTGGCAGGGACCCCACACTGCACTTGGGGTGGATTCAGGGCATGGGCAGAAGTTTCCACATGTTCCCTGCTATGCCCTAGCATGACAAGAATAAGCCCCAAACTGTGAAGTCTCAGCTGTGCCAAACAGACCTTCTATCAGAGCTGGGGTTGGTACTGAACCTCAGAAAGCAGGTAGAAGGTATAATCTGGTCTCATAGGGTGGCCAGTGGTATGCTGCTGGGCTGGATCAGGCTTCTGGGGCGACCAGCCCCTCAGACCTTCTGGCCTCGATTCACTCATGAAAAATAGGCATTACCTAGGGTCTGATGGATTACCTATGTTGGGAAGAAGTTTCTCACTAATCCAATAGGTCAAATGGTACTGCTTTCCTGAGAAGCTTGAGATGTCTGCCATGGGTCAGGCCTGTGGCTTTACTGTGCATCAGCATCTTCCTGGCAAACTTATATCCCCAAAGGGAGAGGTCTAGTAGGTTGGACTGGGCAGAGACTGGGCCTTATTCATCTTTGCATTTCCAGTGCCTGGCACTGGACCCAGCACTGAGTTAAATATTGAAAAAAAAATTTAAATACTTAAATCTACCACACACCCTCACTATACGAAACATTCATAGATTAACCCTCACACATGTACCCTTTTTGCAGATGAGAAGACTGAGGCTCAAAGAGGTAAGGCTTCAGATGATAAGAAAAGGCAGAGGTAGGATGTGAACCCCGAGGGCAGGCCACCGCCTAGAAAACCCCAAGAGCACTGACCTCGGTCAGAGTGACCCGGATGGATTCTGCCTTCCTTCCCAGCATCCTAGCTTCTCTAGGAAGTATTCTCAGTTAACTACAGCCATCATACTTGCACCAAAGTCTCCTCCCCATGTACAAATCACTCTGCGTAACCCTGCTAACCTCAGGGCTGAGTTTCTGGATAAATGCTGCTGCCCCAACAATGAGTGATGGATTACTCACTGTCTGGGAGGCTCCCAAATCACTTTCCTGGGTGACTGTGGTCTCTGCATTCCTATTTTTCCTTCTTTTCTTCCCTCCCAATCCCAAGATGGAGACAGGGCTTAGAATTTCTACATGATGGTTGAAAAGCAAATTCTATTCATAGCAAAGAGAAAGCTAGGCAATCCTGGGTGAGTTATATCTGGCTGGTGTTTGTTTTCCTCTTAGAGAGCTCAGGGGCCAAGGTGGAATTGACATCACCGGGGAGGACAACGTTTCCAGTGACATCCTTGAGGAAAGCAGGAACACTTTTTACCGTAAAGACTAAGCAATAATGCAGGCACGGATCTACTCTGCAAGATCCTCAGAAGCCCAGACTTAGCCTTGAATATTTGTGGTTGTGATAACTCAGGCAAAGATAGTCCTAACCAGTGTCCTGTGTCTAGTCCAAACCACCAAACTCTTAATATGTGTCCAGGCTGTTCTTAGTGTTTACACAATAACTCTACCAGGCAGGGACTATTATCATCCTCATTTTACAGATGAGGAAACTGAGGTAGAAAATCACAAAGCTGGTAATGGCAGAGCTGGAACCTGCACCTGGGCCATCAGGAGACCTCTGCAGTGGAGACCATCAAGGCAGCTGGGGCCATGCCAGCCTCTCAGATAGGAAAGGACTCAGATTTAAAACAGAGTCCTAACACTTCTGGTAACCCCATTGTTCCTAGCAGCTTTCCTTCCCATCATATGGCAGACCTTGTTAAGAGCTTCTTTTTCCTTTCCTTTCACCTACAAAAGTATCAACAGTGTTTAAGTCTTATTCCCATTGAGACTGAAAATGAACTGAGATCAGAGACTGTAGTCTTGACTCAACAAAGGTCTGGTGAAACTCAGGTACTTTTAGTTTACTAATCTACTAAGTTATCTATTGGTATAAATCTAGTTACCTATCCATCTACCTATCTTGTCATTTATTTATATCCACCTAGTTCCAGTAAAGATTAAAAGAAGCTTCTGGACACCCCTAAGAACTTGGCGAGTATCTGAACTTAACTCAATGGGCTTATCTTAAATGGTCCAGGAAGTACCTGTGGGTGAAAAAGCTTAAGAAAGAACAAAGCTTAAAATGAAAGTTAGGAAGGGTCAGGTGACTTGTCCTCTGGCCATTCTCATTCTGCCAGTCTCTCATCAATGTTGCCTAAGACAGCTCTGCATTCTACATTCTTAGCAGTGGCCTGCTCTCTCATTAGTTTTCAGCGGGTCTCTAGCTGTGACATTTTGGTGACATTTTGTTTCTATACAAATGACTGTGGTTCAAAAGGCACACCTGTCTATAAGCTTTCAAGAGAGCTAAGGTTCTTCAGTTTATTATGAAGAGCAATACACAGAACATACTATAATGTGTGTGCACATGTGTGAGCACACACACACGTAAACACTAGAATAAACTATATATAAGGACAAATGATCAGGGAGACCAGGTAACATACACAGTATATTCCAAAAGTGAACAATGACAACAGTAGAGATTACCTGTGGTCTCCACCATCCTTGCCCACATGGCAGGATGGATATAACTATATTTCTAATAATACAGTAGTTATAATGATCACTTTGAAGTTCCTTTCATTTATTCACTCAGCCTTTAAGAATTACAAGAACCTTTTCAATGTCAGGCCAGTAATATGAAAACAGACCTTACTATAATGTTGATTATGTGATATCAACAAAGGGAGAAATAAAAAAAAAATCAATGTAGACAATAAAGTAAGGAAACAGACTCTCACATATATAGTTACTCAATTTATGATTAAGGTGTTATTGCATTTGGTGGGGGAAATGATAATCTTTTCAATAAATCGTGCTGAAGCAATTAGATATCTATAAGGAAGAAGTAAACTAGGTCCCTACCTCACATCATACACGAATATTAATGTGAAATGGATGACTGGCCCAAATACAACAGATTAAGCATAAATTTATAGAAGAAAGCACAAAAACATATTTTTTGAACTTGAATCTAGCAAAGATTTCTTACACAGTTCACAAAGAGCATAATCGTATAATCATAAAAGAAAAAACTGATAAATTGGGCTTCACTAAAATGAAAAAAAAAATCTGCTCATCAGAAGATACCAAGAATAGAGTTAAAAGACAAACCACAGACTGGGGAAAGATATTTGCAATACATTTTGACAACTCATCCAGAATATAAAAAACTTATAAAAATGAATTTTAAAAAGGCATCTCAATTAACTTTCGGCTAAACTTGACTCAAAATGGACCAAAGACCTAAACATAAGAGCTAAAACTATAAAACCCTTAGAAGAAAACATAGGGAAAAATTTCATGATACTGGGCTTAGCAATGATTTCTTGGGTATGACACTAAAAATATAGGCAAGCAATGTAAAAATAGATAAACTGGACTTCATCAAAATTTAAAACTTTTGTGTATCAGATGACATAATTAACAGAATGAAAAGGCAACCTACGGAATGGGAGAAAATATTTACAAATCGTGTATGTGATAAGGGGTTAATATACAGAATATATAAAGAACTTCTACAAATCAAGAACCAAAACCAAACAACCAGATTAAAAAATGAGTAAAAAACTAGAACAGCCCTTTGAATATTTCTCCAAAGAATATATACAAATGGCCAACAGGCAGCACATGAAAAGATATTCAACATCACTATTCATTAGAGAAATGCAAATCAAAACCACAAGACATCACCTCATGTGCAGTAGGATAGCTACTATCAACCCGAAAAAACAAAATGGAAAATAACAAGTGTTGGTGAGAATGTGGAGAAATTGGAACCGTTGTGTACTGCAGGTGGGAATACAAAATGGTGCAGCCTCTATAGACAATAGTATGGTGGTTTCAATTTTCAAAAACAATTGAAAATAGAATTACCATGTGATCTAGCAATTCCACTTCTGGGTATATACACCAAAGAACTGAAAGCAGAGTCTCAAAGAGATATTCGTACAGCCATATTCATAGTAACATTATTCACAATAGCCCAAAGGTGGAAGCAATGGCAAGTGTTCATAGACAGATGAACAGATAAACAAAATGTGGTATAGACATACAATGGAATATTATCCAACCTTAAAAAGGAAAGAAATTCTAACACATTCTACAGCGTAGATGAACCTTGAGGACCTTATACTAAGTGAAATAAGCAAGTCACATAAAGACAGTTACTGTACAATTCCACTTATGTGAGGTAACTAGAATAATCGAATTCCTAGAGACAGAAAGAATCGTGGTTGCCGGGCTGGGGGCTGGTGAGGAGAGGCAAGGGGAATTGTTATTTAATGAGTATAGAGTTTCAGTTTTGCAAAATAGAAAGAGTTCTGGAGAATCATGCGCATTGCACAGCAATGTGAAAATACTCAGCACCACTGAAATTAAAAATGATTAAGATGATATATATTTTCTGTGTATTTTATTACAATTTTAAAAAATGGCAAGAGATTCGAACAGGCTCTTTTAAAAAAGAGGTTGTCTAATGGTCCATAAACATGTGAAAAGGTGTTCAACATCATTACTCATTAGGAAAATATAAATTAAATCCACCACACATTCACCAGAATGGCTAACATGAAACAAACAAAATGATACCAAATGTTGGCAAGGATGTGGAGCAGCTAGAACTCTTCTTGTACATTGTAGGTGGGAAGGTAAATAGACATAACCATTCAGACAATTGATTGGCAAAATCTTCAAAGCCAAACACACACCTACCCTATGACCCAAAAATTCCACTCCCAAGAACATATCCTACAGAAACGCACAATTTGTCTGCCAAAAAACACAAACAAGAATATTCATAACAGCTTCATTCATGACAGCAAGATACTGGAAACAGCCCAAATGCTAACAAATAGAATGGATATATAAACTGTGGTATATTTATACAAGAATTATTACATAGTAATAAAAAAAGAACAAAGTACCGCTACAGATAAAAATATGGATGGATCTCATAGATACAATAAGAAGTAACAGAATTCAGACACAATAAGACTGTTGCTATATAATTCCACTTAACTGAAGTTAAAGAACAGGGAAACTAATTTTATGGTATTAGAAATCAGAACAGTGTTTAGCTCTGGTGGGGCAGTGTACTGAGTAGGAAGGGGCAGGCAGAAGTTTTTTGGAGTGACAGAATGTTCTACATCTTGATCTGGTTACTTACATATTCCATGGGTGTATATATGTAAAAACTATTTGACTTGTACACTTATGATATGTGTACATAATTGTATGTATGTTACACCTCAATTTAAAGAAAGACATGGACTTTGCACTTAAAAATACAAAGCTTATAAGGAGACATAAACAAAAAAATAGGTAATAAGAATGTGGTAGATGCCATGATGGAAAGAGGTTCAGAGTACCGGTTGCAGGCGGGAAGGAAAGGCTTAGGAGGATAGGATTTAGAGATGGTACACTGGGCTCCAAAGGACAAATGGAATTTCACCTTGTAGAAAAGGGACTAGTGTGGGCAAAGGCAGGGTGACACTGGGGGAAACCTTGAGGGTGCGAGAAGGCAGGTAGTTCGGTGGGGTTAGCGGGTCAGATGTGCAGAGCACATGGTGGTGGGAGAAGAGGCTGAGGACGTGAATCAAATCAGGCTTCAGATTTGTTATGAGTTCCAGATAAACATTTGTTCCCACAGTCATAACACATCTGATGCCTGCAGTCACAAGACAGGAGTCTTTGCATCACAGCAAGTACTGATGAAATATAGTACTGGTGTGGTCATGGAGTTTGTTTCTTCAGAAGTTGTTAATTTCCCCAAAGTCTGATGTCTTCCAGGCCCCAGAATTTGAAACCATTCTCACTTTATTATGCTACTAACTCTGCTATGACAGCTTAAGGATTTTTTTTTTTTGTATTTACCTTCTCCTCCAACTTCCTTCTATTCCATCTCACCATTTGTTATAGTTATATGTTTTTGGTTATTCCGGCAGTTGCCTTTTTAGCATCTTCAAATACTTAAATTGCTATATCCTGGCCTGTCGACTCCAGACAGTATCTGTTCACTTCCTGCTATGAACAATGAAGAAATTTGTGCACATTCCCTCCTTTCCATATTCTTTCTTCTGTCCATCTTTAAATTTGTTACTTACCTATTATTACTCTTACAATGACAAGTTTCATAACATTTACATTCTCCTTTATATTATAATTATACAGTCTATAGGTTAATTCTAAAAATTGAAGGTAATATATAGTATGATTGTGAAGATATTATTTCCTGGGGAACCACTTAGTATGAATGGATGCAAGAGAAAGAAATGTAATTCCACATGACTGAAACCTCATCACAAGAACAGTCTTCTGCAAGTCAAGGACCAATTTTCCTTCAAAGTATTTATGGTTTCCTTTACTGTTTCTTGAATTCCATGTCATCGTCTTTTTGGACTCTAGTTTTGATTGATAGAAAGAACTCCAGGAGGCTTTTTTTTTCTTCTTCCAGAAAATATAGGTGACTGAGTGATAAACTTTCTGAACTCTTAAACATAAAAAAAGTCTTTATTTTGTTTTCAGAGTTTGAGGGGATAGAATTCTTAGTTCAAAGTCTTTGTCCTCTAGACTTTTGAAAGTACTGCTCCACTGTCCTTAGACCCCTGGCTGTGTCACAAATGAGAAATTCTGATATAAGTTTTGACTCTCTCTGGAAGCATTTTGGTTTTTATCCTTAATGTTTTGGAATTTCAACAAAATGGGTCTAAATTTCCTTTTCACTAATTCTGGCCTGAATTCTGTGTGTTCTTTCAATTTTAAAATCTGTGTGTATTCAACTGAGGGAAATTTCTTTTGTTATTTCTTCAACTATTTCTACCCCTCCCCCTCCCTCTGCCATTGTCTGTGGTGTCTGTTTCTAGATTTCCTTTTTGATGGATATTGAACCTTTTGGACTTATCCTACATAGGTCTTAATTTTGTTCTTGATGTCTTGCTGTACATTCTGGGATATTTTCTAGTTTTAATGTCTAGATCATCAACCTGTCTTTATCCATATCCATGTGTTATTCAGTTCATCCTCTGAGTTTTTTCCAGGAGTCCTATTTTTAATTTTCAATAATTACTTTTCTTTTCATTGATTGCTCTATCTTCATAGCAACTAATTCATTTCTATTCAATTAAATAATCTCAATTATTGCTGAAGACAATAATGATAATTTATTTTAAGGTTCTCTTTTATTTGAATTATCTGTTTCCTTTGGAGTGAACTCTTTTTTCTTTTTCTTTTTTTCTATGTTAGGCCTTCTCATTCTGCTATTGGTTTTCTTCTATTGTTTAGTGATCCTGGTTGTCCATACATATTTACGAATGAAGGACTATGTTGCGAATTTCGTGTATGTTTTAGGATACAGGTTCTAGATCCTGTAACTTGACTGTAAGAGTGGCTTAGACAAGACAGAAGTTTATTTCTGTCTTATGTCACAGTCCGTGTGTAAGTGGCCGTGGGCTGATGTGGTAGCTTCACAGTCTGGGTATCTTTGACCTTACTGTTCTGTCATGTACAACATTTGGCTTCCATCTCCCACCATCATGTCCATACCCTGGTCAGCAAGAAAGAGAAAGGGGAGGGCAAGACTGGAAGTGTATATATGATTTAGGGTCACACTAGCCATTGGCCACACCTAGCTGCTAGGGAGCCTAGGAAATGTAATCTTTAGCTAGGTGGCATGTGCCCAGCTAAAATGTCTATCACTACAGAAGAAGACAAAAAGGATATTAGTGAAACAATGAACCAGATAGGCCTTCCCGCGAGGTCTTTGGTCTGTTCTTCAGACAGGTTGAACGTGATGGTGGAATCATGAACCCATCTGATAGGAGGATTCTATGTACAAGGGTGAAGCATTAAGATAGCAAGTCTCTCTCTAAGGACTGTAGCGAGGAAGCTGGCCAGGGAACTTCAGCGATTGCTAAAAAGAAGGCGTTGCTCCTTGGCAGACATAGCAGTAGACTTCTCCCGAGGCAACGCTGCCATACTTCCCTGCTTGTGTCCCGCTCCTACACGCAGTTGGCTAGGAGGTCTGGATCCCCCACAGCTGGGATCCTCTCTTGGACCCTGGCCTCATTACTTTCCTTAGCATTTGCTGGGATTTGGCCTGCCACTGGCTGCCTGCCTGTAGAAAGTGAGAGGGGTTGAATTGCACTGGCTCTTCTAAAAAGTTCATTCGGAGACTCTGTAACCCTGGCAGCCCCTTCCTGCTCTTTGTTTTGTTAGCTCTCACTTGAACTATGCTTGGCTTTTCTGGGATAAAAATCACTTAGGACTCTGGGGTCAGACACTAGGTTGCAATGACTTCTGTTCTGATTTCCCTGTTGATGCAGTCTCATGGGCTTTCTTTCTTCTTAAGACTTACTAACGTTTTTGGTCCACAGATGGCATTCTATCTTGTTTTCCAATATTATGATGTCATCCTTTCAAAAATGGCTTTCTCTGTCATCTAACAATTCCTAGGGAAGATGTGGAGGTGGACACTTGTGCTCTATAGTTAGGAAATCGTTGCATTGTGACTCATTAGCAGAGAGGCCAATATCCTTTCCAGGATATTGATATACCAGGAGGGAAGATGGGCCCTTCCAGCCAAGGACCATCATCTTCGGGGTCTACAGTGCGGACAGTACATTTGACAGATGAGGCAGCTGAGGCACAGATCACACGACTTGCCTATGGGCACACATTCAATGAAGGGTGGGGCTGAGAGTCAGGGCAGGCAGGTGGCTGCACAGTGTGTGCTCCTGGCTACCACCCTATGTAACATTCACGGGCAGCACCCACACAATTCATCAAGGAAACAAGGAAACACTACAATTTTGCTCCAGGTATAGGGGGTGGACCCAAGCCTGGGGATCTAGAGACTTGGCTTTGCACCCCCTTTATTGGGCTACCTGGACATTCATCTCTGCTCCCATATTTCAAAAACAGGATATTGACCACAAGTGGACTCTAGGGACCTTACCTGACCTAATATTCTGGATGCTTCTGTTACCTAGCCTGGGTCCATCAGCTGCTCCAAGGTCCACTCACCCCAGAAGGCCTGATGCTAGCTCTCACTGAACTTTCCGGCTAAGTCTGTGTGGATATGGACACCCACACATCTCTAGGATATGACCTGACCTGACCCTCTTGTCTGCCTGCAATATTCCATTCTGTGCCCCTGGCCTCCACCTCTCCAAACTCCTGACCTCCCTCTTCCCATTCCCTCCCACCTGCATCCTAACCTTTCTCATCCTTTCTGCCTCCTGGCCGTGGTTTAAGGCCCTCCTTCACCCTACTGCCTGGTTCTGCCTCTCTTTTTTGTCCATCCAAATACTTCTGGTCACCCCGCCAACTTCCCCTGGGGACCCCAGTGTCCCTGACAGTACCAATTCCTCCTTCCTCTGTGATGTGCTTACACCTCTATCGTAGATAATAATAATGATGATGATGATTGTAATAATAATAATAATAATAATAATAATAATAATAATAATAATAGTAGTAGTAGTAGTAGTAGTAATAATGCCACTTTGCATAGGTGCCATGATTATAGCTCACCAAAGGCTCTACAGTCACCATCTCATCTAATCAACCAGATTCTTCCCTGCAGAGACAACCTACTGTTGATGCTCCATCTCCCCGTTTAGACTGTAAACACAATGTCTGAATATTGCTTTATAATTGAAAAGTTCCTCAAGACAGTCCTTTGGGAAGGGCTTTATTTTGCAGATGAGGACACAGAAGTTCACGAGGTTGTGGGACTTGCCCCGATGACCAGGCTAGAAAGTAGCCGGGCTGTATCCATGGCTCAGGCCTCTCATCCTTAGTGCCATCTTTCTCCAGGAGAATGCGCTCCCTAAGTCTGCACTTGGGATTGACTCATTTCTGTCTTCCCACCCGATCTTTAGCCCTGGCAAATATGGTGTCCTGAATTCAGGGAATCAGGAGGAGTATGTTAAATAAAAAATGAATTCACTAGGCCTAGAATCACCCTCCTATGCACCTCCCTCCAGAGTACTATGATGCCAACCCCCATCCCTACCCTTCATCTTTGCACTCGAGAAGATGGGCAGAGATGAGACCTTGAAAGCCTGAAATCCTGGTCCCCTTTTCCCTTCACCCAGAATCTCAGAAAACCCAATGGCGTTTCTTTTTTGGTCCTGTGGAAATGAGGCAGCCTCTGCTAGTTGTTGTCTTTGCCAGTTCAGTGGGGGTGAATCCAGCACCTCCTCCTAGTATGCAGCCCCGGGAGGCTCTGGGGCAGCTAGAAGGGGTGACTATAGGGCTGCCCTTTGGAGGGAGTGGTGCAGTGCAGCCAGGAGTGCTGGGCTCTGAGTCATCTCCCTGGATGCCAGGCAAGGCACAGCCCTGCTCACTCGCCTGCAGGGACTCCCACTCCCTTCCCAAGAATTCTAAATCCTCCTGACATGTGGCAGTCCTTTCCAAATGGGCTTCCCAGTAGGTTTTGGCCCAAGTGAGTGATTTCTCTTTCCCAAACGGGATCACACACCTGCTCTCCTGCCCAGGCCACTCATAGGTCCCTTCCCTTGTGGCAATGACAGCTGCCATTTCTTGATTGCTTACTGTGTGTAGTGGGCTTGAGACGTTGTACTCATAGTTTCACATGTCATATCTCCATGTGCAGATTTTAGAGAGCAGAGGCTGTGTTTTTATCATCTTTATGTTCTCTGTGCCTGCCCCATAGTAGGCACTCATGGGTGTTTGTAAGTGAATGAATGAATGAAGTTATGATTGTGGAAAACTTTAGTTAACGGATAGTTTACAGAAGTCACCTTAATTCCTTTGTGGAAAAAGGGGATGTATTAATTCTTCAAACTAGAGAGTACGTAGATCTGTTAACAAATAGGATTTTCTAGATTTTGAGTGTCTCTTTCATAAACTTAACTTTTTTCATAACATAACTTTTGGAACCTGACATATTAGACAATGTCTAGTATAATTCACAATAAAATTCACCATTTTAAATGTCCAATTAAGTGGTTTTTAGCATAGTCACAAGGTTGTGTGACCATCATAATCATCTAATTCCAAAACATTTTATCACTCTAAAAAGAAACGCCAGATTCTACAACCCCCTACCCCAGTCCCTGGCAACCACCCATTTATCTACTTTCTATCTCTATGAATTTGCCTATTCTGGACATGTCATATAAATGGAAACATACAATATGTGGCCTTTTGTGTCTGGCTTCTTTCATTTAGCATAATGTTTTTAGTCATTTGCTTTGAAAATATCAGTATTTCATGCTGTTTCTTGGAGCATCCTGGCCCCCAGGAGTTCTGAGGCCATAATGCCTGTAAGATCATATAGGCCAGAGCCAGCCACTATGAGCCATCAGGACGGCATGGGGTCTGGGCAGTGTGGGAGTCAGATGGGAGAGCGTAGTCACAGCACGAAGTCTGAGGCCAGCAGCGGAACCAGTGGTTAGAAACCAATCACATGGGGACTGCACTAGAATGCTCCTTGGGGGCTGGGAGAGCCCAAGGGAACAGCTGCCTACAAACCTGATTCTCTGGTGGGAAGAGAGGAGTGTTAAGGCTGCCAGCCTTGGGCCTTCTGTTCTGAATCTGAAGGGACAGTCCCATTTCCGAGGTGGCCTCAAAGCTCAACAGGAGGTGTCGGTCCCCACGGCTTGACTGGATCAGATCTGGGTGTAGAACAGGCAACAGCTACCCCAACTACTTAACCACCCTCTCTCTCTAACCCAGGCATCCTTCTAGCTGGGGAGAAGCTTCTGGCAGGCAATCCCGCAGGCTGAGTAGAGCCAAGAAAGAATGCTCTGGTCTCAGGCAATGTGTGCATGAATTGATTACTTAATTAATTAGTTAAATCCCTTTTTATTTTTTTAACAATTTTAACTTGCTTTATTCCACAGGAGAGCTGAGGTGGTTTACAAAAACACGAATTAAAAATGACGAATCATTTTTTTGTAATTTGTCATTCATGGAAGACAGAAGATCTAGACCAGGGAGAGAGAGGAGCATGGACGAGTAGTTTGGAAGGCTCCACATATGGCTCTATTTGAGCCCTGGCATGAGGGTACAGCTTCCTGGCAGCCAAAAAAGGACAACACAGTTCGTCGCACATTCTCCATGTCCTGATGATAAATACACCTATTTCTCAGAAAATGCAAGACTCTTCTTGGAACTAAGATCTGAAGGGAATTTCTCTCTTCAGAGCTGCTGTTTTCAACTGGGAGTCATTCGTTAAGTCATTCCTCCAAAGTGTCTTGGGCTCCAACGTGCCAACACTGGGCTGACTTTGCTGCTGTCTAAGATGCCAGGTGGGCCCCACCCTTTACATCATTAGCTCTTGTTTGAGAAACACTATGCCGTTTGGTGACCGCCATTCCAAGTTTTGCCAGAAATGCATACCATCTGTACTGTTATTTATGTAATATTTTAATTTACATTGATTTGAATTTGACTTGTTAAAACAGGGATCATAGGTGTAACTGCCAACTCTACGTTTTTATTGAATTAAATAAATTACTATTAAAATAAAGAATTTCACCCATGTTCCCCTGAAATCACCTCATGTTCTATAGCGTTTCATGTCTTGCACTTGAGAAATCAGCCCCATCCTTCATCATCCTATCCCATGCACTGGATGGCAAAGTTCCGCCTCACTTCCTCCTTCTGATGGAGTGATGGACTCGGTCCCGTGGACCATAGAGCTGGAAGGGCTCTTGAGCAGCATCCACTTTAAAGCCCATGTGTGACAGATAAAGATGCTGGGGTCCAGGGAGCAGAAGGCTCTTGCCCTCTTGCCCCAAATAACAAGGCTAGCGAAAGGGCAGATGTCAAGACTTCTCCCAGCTTTGCCTTCATCACTTCCCCAGATGGATCGGTGAACAATTATATAACCAAAGACTGGAACTCACTGAAGGAGTCTGAGAGAGGGACCGGGGTCTCACGTGACCTTGCAGTAACCCCGTGAGGGCGGAAACTGTCTGTTTTGTTCACCAGGGTCAATCTAGTACCCAGCATCCTGTCTGGTACATAGTAGGTGTGCAGAAAACAGCTGTGGGATGTTAAAGCCGAGTTCAGGATAACGGTTACCTCTGGGGGGACAGATGGGACCTTCAATTGTGGAGGGCTATGAAGTGGCTTCCCCTGTATTTGTTGCAGTCTCTTTTAAGTGGGATGGTGGGTTAACTGCTGTTAATTATACCATTGTCTATTTTGTTGTTGCTGTTTGGTTGAAATATTTTTAATAATTTAAATGTATTTGTTAAATACATGAGTAAATCTAGTATCACTGTAACAAGTGTGTTTTCTCTCTGCTAATACAACATTCTGTGCCCCATCTCAAGTGGCTCTAACTGAAGTGGGAGAAATGGCTCTGATTTCCACGGCCGGTGTATCCCAGCTGGGGGTCTTCTCAGTGTGTCATCTTTCTCTCCACTCCAAAAGCCTGTGGCACTTGGGTGGTGAATGAGGCCAACTGAGGCAGAGTCCATCTCAAACTGGGCCGTGGCATTGTTGGTGTGACTCACACAGACCAAACTGAGGCCAACTGAGGCAGAGTCCATCTCAAACTGGGCCGTGGCATTGTTGGTGTGACTCACACAGACCAAACTGGGTCTGAAAAGACACTTGGAGAACCCCGACTGGATCCACATGGGCTCCAGTGATGAGCGCCACATCAGGGCAGAGAGTGCTTCTGTGAAACCAAGCCACCAACCAATGTCTTCGTCCTCTACCTGCAAAGAGGACTAGTCTTGGCATATACATTTTGTGAACAACAGACTATCTTGTTGGGTCAGATGCCAGGCTAGGATGTACTTTGAGATTGCCAAGAGGGAGCTGCAAAGTCTGAGTCTTGGAGTTAGAAGGGACCTCCAAGGTCATTGGCACAAGCTCTCGTACAAGTCCAGCGTCTCTTAGGGGCTGCTCTCAGAAGGCCACTCATGCCCTGGGGCAGCAGCAATTACTCTTTTTCTTTTCTTTTTCCCAAGAAGGTGGAGGAGACATTTTTGTTGTTTTTATAAAAATAAAATCACCCCACGTACATTTCTCTGCACCTTGCTTTTCTCATGGAGAATTTTCTAGGTCAAAGGCCAACATTTTTTTTTTTTTTTGAGCACTTAGAATACACCAGGTACAGTTCTAAGTACCTCACATGCATCAAGCCTATAGAGCAGGCACTATTATAATCCTTATTTTACCACGAAAAGACTGATGGTCAGAGAGGTTATATAATATAGTTTGTAAGTGGTAGAATCCAGATCTGAACCCTGGGAGCCTGTCTCCAGACCCCGTATTCCTAACCACTGCACTTTAACTGCCTTTCTAAACAGAGACAGAGTCTGTCTCCCTCTTTTTAATAGCCGAATGATTGGCCAAGGTTTGGCTACCACACTTTCAAACTTTCTCTACAGTTAAGTTTTCATATTTTTTGTAATTTTTTTGCCACTAGAATTTTGCAGTAAACATCCTTTGTACACATATCTTTACAGACTGGTGCTATTGTTCTATAGGCCGGATTACAAGAAGTGGGACCATGGGTCAAAGGGTATGTGTGTTTTGGGTTGGAATAGCTACGTGGCCTATTGTTCACGGTTCTTCCGAATGATGAGCCACGTGATTTTCACTCACTGGTTTTGATTCTGACCCGAGGACCACCTCTGACCCCTTTTCTCCAGAACGACCCTTGTGATGATTAAGGTCAGTCTTCTCTTTCCCAGTTTCTTCAAATGTTCCTCTGACAACATGGTGGCATGTTCCCTACAGCTGGTCCAGACACCTCTTAAAGTGAAGCACTCTCTGGTGTGACCTCTTCCCCACTGAAAGACACATGCAGAGAGGGACGGTATCGTTCTGATGTCAGTACTGCAGTAGGAGAGATCCAAGTAGGTAGAGTTCAGAGTTCTTATCTTCAGGTCCCTGCATGTCACACACATGCCTTCCTGAGAAAGAGGCCCTTGGCGAGATATTAAAGACCAGCCAAATTCTATCCCCACACAATAAAAAAAATAAAGCTAATTTTTTTACTTAGAGAAGATGCCAATGATTTTGGAGCCAGACAGACCTTCATAATCTTCTAACTCAACCCATTGTTTTTCAAAAGAGCCCCTGAGGGCAATGACCAACCCAGGCTCTAGCATCAGGTGTGCGGCAGCATTTTTAAGAGCTGGGAGCAGGGTCACTGGGGGGTGCTTTTCTCCAGCTCCCTCTGCCTGCTGGTTCCTAGGAACTGTCTTACTAGAAAGGCAGAGTGTAAATATTTTGCTAAGCAGCCAAGAGAGGAAACTTACCCAGGCAGAGCTGCCCTGTGCTGGGCGCTGGCCATGGACACAATGCTCAATGAGGGCCATTATCTAGGAAGGGAGGGCTGTTTGTTCCGCTGCGGGTCGGTGCCAGAGCCCGGAGCCACCAGGCTTGCCACTCTGGCTGCCATACAGAAGAGTCTCCTTGCGCTCAGCAGACTCTGTGGTTATGCAATGCTGGGCCAGGAGGTTAACTCTCCCCGGACAGAAGGCAAGCCTTGCTCCTTCCTGCCTCAGCATGTCCATCTGAAAATGCTCCAAACTGAGGGCTTCAGTGTTTGCAAAAAATACTCGGGCCCTGAACCTGCTGGTTTATTCCAAAGGGTGTAGTATGCCCATCCCTGTGGCTCCTGGCGCCTCCCATCGAAGCCCTGGGCCCCAGCCACAGGGTCTGCCCACTGTTCCTCGGGCATCACTTGCAAGCCTTGAAATCCTGCCTCCCAATCTATGCTCCTGCCATTCCCTCTGCCTGGAACGCTCCTCTCCCCTTCTTCCTCTGTCCGTTGTATCTAGTCTAAGCCTCTCCTTTCTTTCTTAAGCACCACTTACATCCCACATCCCCAAAGCCTTCCCTGACCACGCCAGCTACCAGTGGTCCAAGCTGAAGTAGTGAGTTTTCAAGCCAAAGGAGATCCTGGAACTTATCTATCCAACTACCCCATCTTCCGGATGAGAAAACTGGGGCTTAGAGAGGTGGACTAACCTGAGGGCTGAGTGAGTAAATGGAGCAGGGCTCTCTTCTCCAAACTTTTTCTCTTATACCTTGAATCTCATCCATCAGTGGATCACGTCAGCTCTGCCTTCACTGTACCCAGAATCCAACCGCTTCCCACCACCCTTACAGCTGCCACTTTGGTCTGCAACACTATCACCTGACAATGGCACCAGCACCCCACCTGGTCTCCTGTGCTGCCCCGGTCTCTGGCAGAGTGGCCTCCACACGCAGCCAAGGTGGCACCTCTTTGCTTGGACCTCCAGCAGTTTCTCAGTTATCTGTGCATTTCCTGCCTGTCACCTCTCCAGCCTCCTCTCCTCCTAAGCACCCTCCCATTCCCACCCCTCTGGCCTCCTTGCTGTGCCCAGGACACAATCCCACCCCCGCTGACCACCTGATGCCTTTTCTTTTCTCACTACCATCTCGCCACTTATATATTTTACATAAGTAAAAGATAATATCTTTATATTTATTTTATTGACATTGTATTTATATCTTTATGATCTCGCAAAACATACAGTATGTGATAAGGTGACAATACGTTGGTCTATTCTCTCCTACTAGAATGTAACTCCAAGAGGCAGGAATTTTTACGTTTTGTCACCTAGAACGGTGCGTGGCACATTCTGTTTGGGCAGGGCTGGTTTGAAGGGTCTGCCTCTTTGAGGATGGATGATGGTGATGGTGGTCCTGGTGTCACCATGACATAGTGTGTGTGTGGGGAGGGGACAAGTTTGGTGGCACGTGCAGGATTAATGGAAGGACAAGCTCTGAAGGCCCCAGGGAGGCCAGCTGGGAGGCTCTCCCAGATGCTGTATTTTTAGGGCTTCCTGGGGGAAATGCCCAGACCTGGGCCTCCGAGCCTCCTAAACCCGGCCCAGGCAGAGCTGCTCCAGAACAGCGAATCCATAGAGGCAGCCACAGAGGCTGCTCCGATGGGGCTGCGAGGATCCAGGCATGGCAGCCCCTCCTGGCTTTCAGGCACCTTGAATCTGCAAGTCCAGAAATCTATATGTATATTTAAAAGCTCTCCAGTGGGTGACTCGTAGGCGCCGCTGGGCTTGCGGGCCACAGCTGAGGTCCTTTGCACAGAGCTTTATTCCCGATCATAAATATCTGTTGAATGGATAAAGAGATGGAAGGGAAGGGGGAAAGGAGCTAAGACAGTCACAGGAGAGGAAGAAGAAGGCTCTGAGCAACAAGATGATCCCAGGACACATGCCAGCCACAACCTAGCAGAGACAGAATGGCAGGGCTTGTCCTGACAGGCAGGGCGGGCGGTTCCAGTTCTCACTGGCTCTCCCACACCTGCAGCTATGCTGGCGGGAGCACAAATCTCAATCAAACAGAAACTCGTGATTTCGGTTTTATTTGGATTGACATTTTTATTTACCCAGGACACAATTTCTTTGAGGTTGGCTGGTTTTATTCTAAAGAGGGGCCCACACTGAGTTACCTGGGTGACTGTTCAAATCTCCTTTCTCTTGGTCTGTCCCGGCCCAGCCTGACTCTGCTCTTGCCTCTCTGGGCACGTTCCCTTTTCACCTGAGCCCTTTCTTCCCAGGTGCGGGTGCTCGTTCCTCAGGCTTTGGTCCTTAATCCCCTCCTTGTCTCTCTCTGCGTTTCTCACCTTGTCTTCGCAGCTGCACACATCACCTGCTTTGCCCTGGAATGCCCCAGTCTTGTATTTCCAGCTACCGACATCGTGGCTTGGCCATCTTGCTGGCCTCTTAAATTCAATATGCTTGTCACCAAAGTCACCTTTTCTCCTCCTCTGCCTCTGGTACCACCATTCTCCTAAATCCTCGTCTTGCAACATCTGAACCAACTGGGAACCCCTCTCCTCTGCCCCCATATATCCACCTACCCATCTACCCACCCATTCTCTCATTTGCTCAAAACTTACTGTCCAAGCACCACTGTGCATCAGACTGTGGTAGGCTCTGGGACATTCACCATGCCTGTCCCTCTTCCCTCTGTGAGATCTCCAGGACTAACCCAGGCCCTGAGATTATGAGAAGCCTGTTCCAAACTCGGTAGTCCCACCTTTGCAGGTAACTCACAGTGTGACCTTGGGCAAGTCACTTGCCATGTCTGAGCTTGACTGTCTTTGTCTGTTGTTGGAGAGGATTATTCATTCCTGCCTTTTATCTGCCCGGCCTGCCTGTGACACTTCCAGGTGATGTTAGTCTCCAGAATGCTTACGACCATCACCCCAACCATGTTGTGGCCTTCTTCCAGACCATGGCCCTAACCCCTGCAGCCTCCTAGCCTCCAGTCTGAGATAGGGCCCCAGAATCTGCATTAAAAACAAACAAACAAACAAACAAACCGCCAGGCAATTCTGTTGCAGGGTGTGTGCGTGTGTATCATACTTGGAGAAATTCTGGCTCACAAGATAAAGTCCACAGTCCCTCACTATCCCCCAACTCCCTAATCAGATCATGGCCCTGCTTTCCAGATGTAGGTCCCATCAGCCTCAGCGGTCACCAGGTTGATTTGTCCACTCGCCACCCTGAACCCAGAACCTAGTCCGCTCTTGTGCCAGCCAGTTCCCCAGCACAGAGAGAGCCTTCCTGACCTCCCTCTCCTCGAAAGTGTCTTTCCCACCCTGCAAAGTCCAACCGAAATGCCTTCTCTTTCCTCCGTACAGGTCAGAAACACCATTTGTCATCGGTCCCCAAAAGACACATGCATGGGCTCACATACCAGCTTCCTAACTAGACTGTGAGCTTCCTGAGGGCCACCTCCCTCTTGCAGCTCTTTGCGTTCAATAACAAATGCTTATTGAGCATCTACTAAAACCTAAACAGGCACCCAGTGGCACGCAAAGGAGGAAGGCAGAAGTCCTGCCTGGAGGCGCGCCCTCTCTAATAGCAAAGACAGAGGGTACTCGTATACTTGATCAGAGGAGAAATAAAGATAGAGACCCACAGGATCCTAGCACTGAGGTTCCTAATGTCACAGGGGAGGGGCATGCAAGGGGGCAGAGAAGGAAAACCTGGAAAAGAGAAACAGTATGTGCAAAGGATTAAAGTATGAGGAGTTCTGCACGGGAGCAGGGGAGGAGGAAGAGGGACAGAGATGATGGGACTGGCTGGATTGGAAATGCTGAGCTAAGGAGTGGGACTCATCCCGTAGGTCAGAGGTGGGCAAATCCAGCCTGCTGCAGGTTTTGTACATGAAGTTTTACTGGAACGTAGCCACGTCCACTCTTTTCCACACTGTCCGTGGCTACTTTCACAAAACGACAGCAGAGGTAAGTAGTTGCAAAAGAGATTTATTGGCTAGCAAAGCTTAAAATATTTACTATCTGGCCATTGAGAGAAAAAGTCCTGTCTATCCCTGCCATGGGCGTTGGAAGCAATTGGTGAATTTAAGATGGGAACAGCATGGTCAGATTTGTGTTTTATTTTTCCGTCACTCTGGGACAACGTAGGGATGGGCTAGAGCAGACAAGCCAGTGGGAATGGAAGGTCATTGGGAGGCTGGTATAACTGTCCAGATGGGGGATGGATATTGATAAGATACTTGTTTGTTAAGAGATTTATTAAAGTTGTTGTGTGCCCTCATTGGGCCGAGCCCTTTATACAGTCATTTAATCTGCACAGCAACTGCAGGCAGCATTGTTAGTCTCATCTTATGGATGAGGCACAGAGAGGTGAGGTATCTTGCCCAAGGTCACACAGATGGTATGCAGCAGAGCCAGGCTGCAAACCCAGTGCCAAGCTCAAAGTCTTCAGGGTTGAGCATCTTTGCATGTTGACGAATCTCTCAAGCTTCCCTGAAAATTTACAGAACACAAGTTCTCTACAGGAGAAAACCTACCCTGAGTTGAGTCAGGCAGGAAGTGGGAGGCAGGACTGTGGCTATTTTGGAAAAGCGACATGAAAAACCACGAAACTTCCTACCTGTCCCGTTTTGCTCCCATCTGTCCTCGGAAACAAGGCTGCCCCTCTCTTAGATAAAAAGGTGTTTCTCCCCACACAGTGGCTTTGCTGCTGGTGGTGGGAGAGAGCACTAAGCTTAGCACACGTTTGCTATTTTTAAAGGACTATATAAACAAACAGGGCTATGTAAATAAGAAAAAAATGAGGTCATCCTTTTAAAATCTAAAAATGCTTTTTTCTATGGGGTATGCAGCAAAACCTCAGAAAGAACTGGTGCTTTTTTATCCCCAAGAGGCCTTCTCTAGCCCACAGCTTCTCAAAGCCAGTAGGCCTATCCCCCTTTCATGGCACCACCTAGGGAAGGCGGGAGCCTGGGAGTCAGGACTCCTGGGTTTTATTCCTGGCTCTGTGGGCTTTGCCTCGAATGCCCAAAGCCACTGCCCAACCCCAGCCACCATGACCTTGGCGACTTGACATCTGTCCCCATCCAGGCCACTCATAAGCACTGCCCATGCTCACGTGTCCTCCTCCCGCACAAAGCCCACCCGGCATGCCGATCCTGCTGACCCCTCTGCCATCCCTTTCCTCTCCCTTGCCTCCAACGCCACCCTGATCTGCTGAGTGGCCTCAAAGGCTCTTTGCATACAGATTCAAAGCCATTTGTATGTTCAGTCCACTCTCACTCCCATTTCTCTTGGTATATTTTGAACTTTCTCCGTGTCCTTCTGAACCTCTTCTTCCAAGCTGATGGCTGAAACTCGTACGAGTGGCTCCAGAGAGCTGTGTTTATGTCATAATACTTTTAGAAGACACCTTAAGCTTTGGCAGGAGCTCAGGTAGCTTCTCTGCGTTTCCTGAGTACGTTTTCCACCACTGAGCCCCCTCCCTGCCACCTTTCACTATTTCCTCCTCCGCCCCCAACTCTCAGCATCCTTGGCTCCTCATTATCCTTCAGCACAGAAATGAAAACCACCAATATTTGCCAAAGGGGCGGTTTTCAAATTATGTTCTATGGAAGTGTTTCAGAGGTTCTCCAAGTGTCATGTGAAAATTTTATTCTAAAAATACAGTTTGACTCCTATTAAAACTGTTATGAAAAATGAACCTGCACCTTCAAACATGGTCTACGGCACATTGCAACACACTGAGAACAGTCAACGAGTGTGGCCAGCTTGACTTGGTTTGTGCCGACCTTCGACTAAGGTAGATCTTGAACGTCAGTATTGAAATGTGTCTTCAACTAGAAAGATTGGAGCTCTTTACTGGGCGTCTTTATGTTGTTGTTGTTTAAATTCAGGACTCACATAAATACATGCTCACATAAACCATGCAAACGAGTACACTCGAAAGCTTTCAGTGATATGAGAACATATTACATAAATTATCACAAAAATGTCATAAATGATCGTGTGCTTCCTTCCTGTCTGAGTGTTGTAATAAGAAGGAATTCAAGCAGTTGTCTGAAACTGTCAGTGATGCAAACCAGAATTCCCTTCTACTCCTTCCCAAATGTCCACATAACATTGAACTGAAGACCATCCTGGACTTTGAGGTAAGATATAAGAAAGCCACCATTCACAGCCTCTTATTGAGATGATTTAGAATTTTCTTAACACTGTGCAATCAAGCCCCCCTGCCCCCCATTCCCCCGCCCAATAACACAAAACAACAAAAAACCGATATTAAATGTTACAGCTGATACAGCAATACAGTGATCATCTGGAACAGAGTTCGGCAAACTTCTATAAAGGGCCAAATAGTAAATATTTTTCGCTTTGTGGGACAGACGGTTTCTGTCACAACGACTCGCTTCTGCCATTAGAGTGGGAAAGCAGCCATAGATGATGTATAAATGAATGGCATGGCTGTGTCCCCATAAAATTTTATTTACAAAAATCAAGCAGCAGCCTGGGTTAGGCCCACGAGCTGTAATTTGCCCACCAATAATCTGTATCTTGAGATGTCGATGCTTTACATATCAGAGTCATAGTTTTATTGATGGAGTTCTTAATAAATAGACTTTAAAAATTTGAACTTAAAAATAAATATGTACTAATGCATGTGTATTAATAAACTACCACTTTAACCTGTTTTATATTATTGGCATTCCAAGACTATAAAAGTTTTCAAACTACTAGTAGAGAGCTTTGCTGCAGAGACAATGTTCTCATATCTATTTTCAGATTAGGTTCATCCTCTAGTCACTTATTCAGAAATCACATTTATTCTGGAGAAAGCTTCAGTCCAGGCCCCTACTTAAGGGAGGCTCTGACTCCACATCTCCCTGCTCTCAAATAATTCCAAATATTCTCAGATGGTGTGAATGGGCTTCTCCAGCACAGGAGAGTCTGTGATTCACTGAAAGTTGGCACAATGCTGGCTCCTGTCTGGCACACACACCTGCCAGGCCTGAGCCTTCCACCTCATTCAGATGCTGTATTCCAGCCCCTTCCCTGGTGACTGGGGGAAGCTGGGCCAGCAGTTGGCCATGAGCTCCTGGACACTCCAGAAGCACTGAGTCAGCACCCCATTAATCACAGATGCTTTTATTCCCCAGGGAGAGCACGGGAAGGGGTGGGGACCAGATTTCTTGCTGGAACTGACAGCTCATTTCCCTCTGAGCAAATATCATCCCCTTCAGATTCTACCATGCAGCTGACAGAGCCCGCATGGACAGAAAGGGAGTTTGGGGGTGAAGCAGGGGAGGGCACGAGCCAGGTCTGGGGAGAATTCCCTGCTCCGCATGTCCCATGACAGCTCCCCCATATCTCTGCTTGCATCCCTCAGAGGTTTCTGTTTCCAGCCTAGTTCAGGTATCTACTGAGCACCTAGCTGAATAAATCCAGACTCTGCCCTGAGACTGCCAGTAGAGGAGAACCATAAACGGATGTGATACGTACAGAACGAAACAAATGCTAAATTGAGGCACCACGAGGTATCCCAGGATGTCAACGAGGAGGGAACCATTCATTATGGCCCTACTGATTCCGATTAGAATGTAGATATTCCTGAGCGAAAAGTCATCCTTGAAATTGTCCCTGCTTTGCTTCAGGAAGCATCTTGGTAGAGAAGAAAGTGCTGTTCCTTACTACCCATGTGACTGTCTTTAAATGACTGAACCTCTCCATGCTGTTTCTTATTTTTACAAAAGGAGCAATAGAACCAGCTTCACTGGGTTTTCTGTAGGACCCAGTCTTGGCTGTAAAGTGCCAGGGCCCATGTGCAGTATGACTCCTTTCCTTCACCCTGACTCTTATGAACTTATGCACTGGGACCCAACAGCAGAGCATGGCAGACATGTCACAGTGCTGCCCCTGGGAGGACAGGGTGGTGGCCGAGCTGCCTACATGAGTCAGAGGGGCTGCTCATGTTTGGGGAGCCTTTGCTGTGTGTCCAGCATCATTCTGGGCCCTTACCTGTGTTTTCACAGTAGTCCTGTGAGGTAGGTAACCACTACTTTTCCATTGCGCAAGTGAGAAAGATGAGATAGAGAGATTGAGCAACTGCTGTAGCTGGGGTTTGATGCTCGTAAGATCCACAGCCTTTACTATTAAACACCACATCAAACATCCCCCCTCAACATGAGGCTCACATGCTCAGTTCTTCCTTTGAGTCCAGGGGATGACTTCTCCCCTTCCATTGAGAATCCTGGTCATGGCTGGGTCCAGTGAGCTTATGTGGGGTGGGCCAGCTGTGAGCAGAGGCTTGGGCCCAGTCACTCCACCGTTCAGGCAGCTACAGTGACACCCTCTCTGAAGGCTGCCTGAGCCCTGCCCTCTTCTCATGAGAAAACTTCTGCTTAGAGGAAAGAGGAGTACGCACTGTTCACAGCACACCGGGCTGGGAAGCACCGCCTGGGACTCACAGCCAAGCCCATAGACCCAAACACAGGATGAGCACATCCAGAGCCCCAAGTAAGAGGCCCCAGGGCACCCAAACCTTGGCTGCATCAGAATGAAAATACAGATTCCTGTGTTTCTAATGCCCAAGAGTCTGATTCAGAGAGCATGGGTGGGCCAGGGAATCCATTTTTTTTTAAAACAGGCACTCTCTCCCCCGTCCCTGGGTGATTCTGATGCATCCACAGCCAGACAAAACATAAGACATATTCCCGACCCAATGAGCTTATAACACCACACACCTAACCCGAACCACAATCTGAACTTCCAACCTGAAATCCGACATTTATACCTGAAAGAACAAAAAAAGATACACACACACACACACACACACACACACACACACACACACACCACACCATACACACACAATGCTGGGGCCCTTCCCCAGGCCAGATAAATAAGTATCTCTGGAGGTGCTTCTAGAATTTAAAAATATTCTCCAGGTGATTCTAATGGGCAGTCAGGGCTGAGAACTCAATGTCCTTTCATTTCGTCACAACAGGGAGGGCCCTGATGAAACCGTGCTCGGTCTTCAGCATTCACTGTGCTCCTCCGAGTAGGGAGAGGGTGGGCTGGGGTTCCCCAGGCAAGAGCCTTCATGAGGGGAGAACGGAGAGGGGCACAGAGCAGCAGGTGGAGCTCTGGAAAGCAGGAGGACACAATGGAGCTGGCGGGTAGGAAGGCTGTGGTCCCTCAAGAGGAGTTGCTGCCAGGGACGGAATCGAAACTGAGGCCTTAGAGACACAGGACTGCATTTTGGGGGAGACAGCACGGGAGCAGTAAAAGAGTGTGGCACTCAAGGTCTCTATTCCTGGCCAAGGAAGTCCTGAGAACTTCCCACTTTCACAGAGGCTCAAGAAAAGCAATAATAACAAGAATAATGATGATGATAACCATACATTTTAGAGAGGAAGAGCACTCGCAAGCTTATGCAAGAAAGATCAAAATGGTACCCCCAGCAAGCATATGCAGTGACAGCCCATTTCTTACCTGTGCTGAAGGCACCACTTTCGATGACCAAAACTAAAACGCTGTTCTCTTTGAAAACCAGAGTTCATGTCCACTCCTGCTGCAGCTGCCTTCCGCTCACTCTCTGCTCTTCCCTTTGGAAGGGAGAGCTTGCCTGGCCAGTATCTCTTGAGGCTCCTCCATGAACTAGTTCGAGGCTGCCGGGTTTGTGTCTTGAATCCTGCAGGAGATGGTCAAGAAACATGGTCAAGCAGATTGCTTGGTCAGCTTCTTTAGACACAGAACAATATCTGCCTGGTGCCAGGAGGCCTAGGCCCCTAACTCCTCCTAAGCTGCTTGTCTTGGTGCAGGGCTAGAGTCCCACGTTCCCCAGGGAGGACGGTATAGCCTGGTGGCCACCTCGTACCCTCTCCTAATGTCTCTGAGCCTCCATTTCTTCACCAGTATAGCAGCCAGATTCTCCAGGTTTCCTGTCCCCCTGGTGTACACATCTTGCATTATTCCCAGGACTGGGAATATGACGGATTTTACTCCCATGATTAGGTTGTGTTATAGGGCACGGTTGACCTTAAAATAGGAAGATTATTCTGTGTGCTTGACCTAGATGAGAAAGTCCTTCAAAAGCAGAGTTTTCTCAGACTGGTCACAGAAGAGAAAGTCATAGAGATTAGAATCTGGAGAAGAATTTGACTTGCATTTGCTGCCTTGAGGTTGAAGGAGGCTTATGGAAAGGACCCGAGGGCAGCATCTGGGAGCTAAGAGTACCTCACTCCCCAGCAGCTGACACCCAGAAAGAATATCGTACCTCAGTCCTACAACCACAGAACCCGAATTCTGTCAACAACCAGGATGAACTTGGAAAAGTGGGATTTTCCTCAGAGCGGCCAGGCAAGAACTCAGCCTAGGAGCACCTTGATTTCAGCTCTGAGCGGAGAATCCAGCTATTCTGTGCCAGACTTCTGACATATAGAACTGTGAGCTAACACATGAGTGTTGTAAATCACTAATTTTGAGGTAATTTGTTACACAGCAAGAGAAAACTAATGCAACCTGCAAAAGTGACTCGTATTCGGGCATGAGTAAAAATTAAATACAATAATAGACATAAGAGCACATTGTATTCCCCAAATCACTAAACAAAACAAAGCATCCAGGGCCAAGGGAGACCTGACTCAACGCAGAAGCTCAACAACGATTACTGGATGAACAGACAAATGAATGCGTATCGGTTTTTTAGTAATCTACATTCCAGGCTATTGTAAGGATCAAATAAGAAAATATGGAGGAAAATGCTTCCTGATCTAGAAAGCCCAAGTTGTTTTAGTTGAGTGTGGTGTGGTATGTCACATCCATGCTGCTCTCTTGAGACTATCCTCCGGTTTATCTGCTGGAAGCAGTATGGTGTGATGGCGGGAATGTGGCTTCTGGGGTCAAGATACCTGGGTTCAAGCCAGCCCTTCTATTCATTACCTTTGCAGCTTTGGGAGGTTGCTTAGGTTTGCCGTGTCTGTAAAAGGGAGGCTAAGAATGGCAAGCACCTCCTGGGGTTTTAATGATTCAATATCTGTAAAGGCTGGACCACTGCCTGGCATGTGGCACAGATGCCGTAATTGCTATGGAAACAATCCCAGAGTGGACCCGGTAATCCAGGTCTGGAGTCACCTATACGCAGGCCTGGAGCTTTGTCATCTTCCTTATTTTCGGCGCCATGCTTTTCGTTGACATAGCCCTCGAATAGTTAGTGTTTTGGCAACTACATCCTGCTTCTGATTTCTATAGAATGTATGGGTAATCGAAGCCCCTCTGCTGCCCTCCACCCACCCCCCACTATCTTTGCAGCTCTCAAGTCTAGCCAGTCACGTCCCATAACTTAAAACAGCATCACGCCACCAAACAGTGTGGTTGAACTTGCCTGATGGCTCCTGCCCATCATTTCCCAGTCCTGTTGTCCCAGCTCCTCGCCACTGCCATCAAATCTGCCATCATCCCCAGATTTGACCTCACACTCTCCAAAAGATCTTAATTATTGCTGAAAATGACTGTGCTCGATCCCTCCCAGTGTAGAAACACTGATTTCTCAGAACACGCTATTTTATAAACGCTGTCCTCAATTGCCCACTTCTGAGCCTTCGCTCAAATGCTACTCCCTTCCCTCATGACCATGTCTACCCAGCCAAATCCTACCCATCCTCCCTCAGAAGGCTCAGCCAGCTCTGCAAAACCGGACTTAAGTCCTGCCTTTCTAGAATACCCAGAGCGTATTCATTGTGCTTTTCAAGATAAATAACAGTGCCCGTGTGCACAGGGACTCTAGGAGTCTTACACCTCTTGTGGGCTGCACACACTTTGGCGGGTCAGTCTGACTCATCCCCTAACCCCTAGATCCTGGTGTGGTGTCTCACAGTCAGTGTAGAATAATTATCTTTAGAACCTAATTTGGCTGTTTATTTATTTAACAGATGTGCATTCAGTGCCTATTTTGGGTCAGGTGTGGTGGTAGGTGCTGGGGATAAAAGACAGCAAAGATTCAGTCCCTACCTTCGAGGGGATCACATTTGGGGGTGGAAAAGGGGCAAGGGATCAAAGAAATTCATTCCAGCATCGCTGGTTCTAAGCTACCACATGGCGAAGGCATAGAGAAGAGGATAGTCAATATGGATGGTGTCTGAATGTGTGACAGAAAGAAAGAGGATATTTTAAACAAAGGAGGTAGACCGAAGACCCCTAACTGGCCAAACGTTCAAGAAATTCCATGCTGTTCACATGACCGGAGGTGAGGGGAAGTGATAGCTCATGAGGGAAGAGTTGGGCAGGGGAAGAACTCGATATATGAGATTGCCTGGACCTGATCTTTTGGCGGAGTGAGGTCATCGAATCATTTTAGTCAGTGAGGTAATGCGGTCAGATCGGGGGTGTGGCTCGAGGAGATAGGATGAGGTGGAAAGGGTAAGCCGCCGATCTCTTACTCAAGAGTGAGGCCAGCATCACCTGAACACCAGAAGCAGGTGGGAGAGCTGGTGGACATGCCTGCATCTAGCCACTGAAATGTTACACACACCTGAGGTTCTACATGGCTAACTACGCCCATTTGTTTAACTCTTCTCCACCAAACACCACTGAAATAAAGAGAGAAATGTATGAATAAGAACAGACCCATAGTAGCACCAGCTGGTCAGCTAGTCTGAGGAAAAGCAGATGAGTGGGAGTGACAGAAAATCTAATCAGAGCTAAGCCAGCCTCACCCAACAAGAGCAGAGAAAAGCCCACCTGTCAAACACCTGGGAGACTCATTTAGAGGCAGTGCGAGCTTGGGCAGGGAAGGCTGAATGAGATGCCCGAAATCCAAGGATAATGAGTAAATCCTTCAGGTTTCCAGAGACTAAAGTGGGGTCGGGGAGGGGAGAACAGTATTTATCCATCTGCACCCCTTACTGTCTTCATTAGCACGACTTGCTTCTTCTAGGACACTCTAGCCCTGGTAAATGGCTTGACTGTTCATTACAGAAACTTCCTGAAGAATCCATCAGCTCTTCGATCAACAGTTTATGCTCTGAGATTGTCTTGAATCCCTTGCCTAGCCTCACAGTTCCTCCTCCCTGTTTCCACCAGTCCCATATAACCCGTTTTAGAGACTTACGAACCTCAGCAAATCTCCACTTTGCCCTGGTCCTCGAGACATGACCAGGTTCCGTGGAGGTGATCTTCCCCCTTACCCAAGCAAGCAGTAAACTCAGCTTCGTCTCTGACAGTCTCTACAAAAATTTTGAGAATCAAATTGACATTGGACTTGACATCCACATCACCCACTGCTAGAGGGCAACAGAGCAAAGATGACAGAGCTCTGAGGAAAGAGTTAAAACCCTGAGATCTCTTACTGAGTCAAGTCTCGAAGCCAAAGAGAGAAGTACTAAAAATAGTACGCCGCTCACTTATCTTTTCTTTAAAAAAGTACTCAAGGAATTACTCCAACCAAACAAACATTGTATCAGAATAAGTAATTCAAGAAAGGGCAGGACAGGATACAGAGGAAACAGTGATGAAAAATAAAAGCAGAAAAATGTACAGTCAAATCTAAACAAATGTTGACAATGGTCTCATCTTGTTGGGAAGCAGACACCATTTAATTCTAGACATTAATAGAAAACTATGGGTTTTAATTTTTTATTGAAGGGTAATTATTTTAAAGAGAAAAATAACATACAAGCCTTTTAAACGACTGTGTTTGTGGGCTGGGGTGGGGAGGAACAAAGAAAATTCACTTAATTCATCAAGAGTTAGGAAAGAAAAACTAGACAGGAATGAAAAAGGTATCATGAAAAAAGGACATAAAATAAGATGAAGAAGGTAAGACCAAAATATCAATAAATACAAGAATGTGAATAAATTAAATTACCCTACTTAAGACAAAAGATCAGCTTAGGTTAAATAAAAAACCGAGCCATATGCTGTTTGGAAGTGACTGACTTAAAACAAATTGACAAAGAAAAGTTGAAATCAAAGAAACAGCAAAAAGCCATAAAAGGCAAAATAGCAACAAAAAGAATGCAAGAGTGTGAATACTAAATGTTAAATAGAATAAAATGGGGCATTTTATATGGCTAACAGGTCTACTTCTCCAAGAAGATACAAAAATCATGAACCTTTACCTTCCTTCACCCTGAACAACAGAAGCATAAAACACATGAAACAATACATTCTTAGAACCACAAGGAGAAGGTAAAACAACGCAAAAGTCTTGAGCCCATTACTCACAATTCGATAGTATAAGTAACGTCCAATGAAAACTATGGAAGATTCGAAGACAGTGAGGCTAACTTCACACCTACTTATGAAACAGAGAAAACACTTTTTCTCAAACGTCCTTGTACCAGACAAGAAAAACTCAAATTCCAACACATACACCATAGTCTCAGTTCTCAATGCAATAAATTAGAAATTAACAAATAGCAAAAATTTAAAAAGTAATCTATGCATGTGACAATTTAAACATACTTTTCTAACTAATTCTTGAGTCAAAGAGGACCTAACTTGGGAAGCTTCAAAAGGATAGAATAAACCAAAATAATATAGAAGGAAGAAATGAATAAAGTTGAAAACAAAAAGAAATGAATGACAAAAGTACAGAGGCCACAATAGCCACCCTCTGTCTGTTCTTTGAGACCAATAAAATGGAAAATCTGCTGGCCAATCTGATAAGCGGCAAAGAGCAGAATCACAAATAAGTGTTAAGAAGAACAGTGGAAACATGTATATGAACATTATTTAAAGTTAAAGAGAATTTGACATATAACTCGAGGTCAATGAATTTGAAAACTGATGATTTTCTAGAAAATTACAAATTGTAAAACTGAAGAAGAGGGTAAAATCCTAAACAGACGAATAATGATAGAAGAAAGAAAAGAGGTTGTCAAAGATGGAATTCCAAATTAATGGAGAAAGAATGGACTACTTAAACAGGAGAGCTATGACAACTGTCTGGCTGTCTATTCATTCAATAAATATTTATTAAATGCCTACTATGTATAAGACACTGTGTCTGGGTAGTGAACAAAACAGAAAAGGTCCCTGCTCTGGCGGAGTTGAAGGTCTAGCCAGGGGAGGTAGACAGTAAACAAACAAGCAGGTAAAATAAATGGTATGACAACAAATGGGATACAAAGTGAGAGAGGGTGGAGAATTCTATTTTAAATAGAGACATGCACCACATTCACACAGAAATTTATCTAGATTAAGGTTATAAACAAAACATGTACACAAACTCATGAAAATACCAGAACTACTAGAATAGTTGTATAATTTAGTATTGGAAAATAACTTTCAAAGTCTGAACTGGATCTCAGTACCCCTAAAGGAAAAAGTTAATAAATTTTACTACATACATCAAAAGGGCCCATCTACAGTCACAAAGCAAATGACAGACCAGATAAAGACATTTGTAACATGTAGAAAACAGGGTCAATATCCATAACATAATAATTATAAGCACACACGAAACAACAAGAAAAGGCACACAGCTAATAAAATGAAGAAAGAAAATAAACAAGATCATTATACAAGAAATGGAAATGTTTAATAAAAGATATGCAAAGATTCTTGGCCTCATTAATAATTCAAGAATATGTTGAAAGTTAATATCACCTTTCTTCTGTTTGATTGGCAAAGAGGAAAAGGATTGCTATCATCCAGTGTTAGAGAGGAGGGGCCAAAATTTATGTTGCCCCAGCAGCTTCACAAGTGCACACACACAAATACACACGTCATCTTACACAAACATGCACACAGATGCGCACATACATACACATGACAACCATTTTTACCAGTGAACTTGGAAACAACATAATACCCATCAGCAGGGAATTGATTTAAGAAGTAAACGATGCTAAATCCGCCCAATGGAATAGTAATGGGACAATAATTTTTCCTAATTAAAAAATAAATATATGCTCCTACCAATAACAGAGATTCGTTGTGACTTTACGTGTCGAACCAGGGGTTCGACACTTTTCAGAGGTGATCGCCCTTATTCCTTGCAGCCTGCTAGATGAAAGCAGCACTGCTCGCCCTATTTCCCACATGAGACTTAGCTAAGAGACCTGACAGGTGGTAAACTTTGGTCTGTCTGACGCTGGAGCCTGCACACTTAGCTAAGCACACTTCTCAGTGAAACAGCGTGATAAAAGAGGAAAAGCAACATCACACACACACATACCTGTGTAGCTGTGAACGCTATAAAGGACCTACAGGAAAAACATCAAACTGTCAGCTCACCCTTGGAGTGGGACTGTGGAGTGGATGGGATTGAAGCATGCATTGTCTTTCTTATATGTTTCTATACTGTTCATTTTTTTTTTTTTTACAACAAGCATGTATCACTTTTCTAATTTAAAAATTATTTTAAAAAGTATCTTATTTTTAGAAAACAGCTGAACAAAGAAGGCCTACGAGGGCAAGAGGAGCCCATTTCCAAGGTGACGCCCACCCAGGGCAGGAAGAACCAGGGCTAGCTCCTCTGCAGGCCCCACCCAAAACCACAAGAAGGAAGGCCAGTCCTCCCCCATCTCTACCCTCCCTGTGGAACCAAAGCATCACAGCATGGCCTCTGCTGACAGGGGGAGGGCACCCCACATCCTGCCTGGGCAGTAGGGGTTGTCATCGTGGTAAGGGAAGTTCAGCTGGTGAAGGGTTAAAAAAAGCCCAGATGCCTTCAGGGGCCAGCCTCATTGGGTCACTAGCTGCAGGCACAGCAGCTCTCCAAGGGCTGGCAAAGAAGCCAGAGGAATCCAGCACTGACACCAGACCCTGGAGAAGGTAGATAAGGCCAGCTCTGAAGCCCTGGCTGCTCTCCTGACTTGTAGCCTGTCCATCTACTATGAATGAGACTTCTGCAGATGGGGCCGGCACATGGATAAGCTGAGTCTGATTTGCTTGGAGCAGGAAATTGTGGGATGAATCTTTCTATTTTTATTTTTGTTTCTGCTATTGTGGTCTGTAGATCAATATGAAAACTAGAAAATCCAAGACTCTGAACATACACGGCAGAATCACATGGAATAATCTCGGTGGATCACGCTGGGCTTCTTAGCAATTGAGAGGGGAAGAGGGGAGAATCATTGGCATGCTTTCTTTACCCAAAGCCAGGGAAGCAGCATGGATAGCATGGAGAGTCAGCCCTGACATCAGAAGAACTTGGGTTTGAACCCATGGGTTTCACTCATTAATAGCTGTGTGACCTCAGCTGAATTACTTCACCTCTCTGAGCCTCCCTTTCCTCATGAGTGAAAAGTGCAGAACATTGCTCCTCCCTGGGTTCATCATGTGGATCAGATGAGACAAAGTATATGAGAGATCTAGTATGGACCCAGTATACAAGAGGCAATCAATAATGCCTGTGTTCTTTTTCAGTTATGGTGGGAGACCTTCCAAGTCCCCTCCCTCTGTCAGTCTGTCTTCTTTCTGGCTCCTGTTTTGGCCTGGCTCTGAGAGCTTTCATGCCTCCTTCCCTGTGGCAAAGCTTTGGGCTCTCGCTTTCCTGGGGTGCTTGTGGTTGCTTCAAAAGCCTGCACTTCAGACTGATGATGCTGCCACATGCTGATATCAGGCAGCCTGGAGGCTGCTTCTGGATTCTTCTTAGTTCCTGGCAGCATTCTCCAGATAAACTACCGTCCCCTCCCATAAAGGAGTGAGGTGTCCCAAACAAGGAAAGTGAGCAGAGAGAAAGGCAACAGAGCTCAGAGCCTTTGCTATGGACAGGGCGCGCTTTGAGAATACCTGGGAAATGTTTGCCAGTAAAAGCAGAGTTTTTAAAAATAGAGGATGGTGATACATTTCCATTTGTACTGAGAATTGAAAAAGAGGAACTTCAAGTGCTGGGTAATGGATTCCATTTAGTGATAGGCGGGAATATCCGATCCCATAAACTCTATATTGGGATTAGGCAGAAGAAATAGTCATGGTTTTCGGGCACTTTAAGGGAGGGGGAGGAGGCACTGAATAGTGTGAGGAGGGCACCCAGCCCAGGAGTCTAAAGAGCAGCAGGAAGAGGAGGTGCAGATGAACCCCCAGGGGCTGTGCACGAGGTCGGGGTGCTGAGAGCTGCCAGGGCTCAGACAAGGGCTAGAGGAGTCGTTTCCTGCTGTACCAGACCACGCCTCATGGCGGCCCTCTCTCGCCGGAAGTCTCCTGAAGCTGCATGCAGTAGGAAGCCCACTGGACTGGCCCACACTTGAGGTCCAGCTAGCTCCAGCTCAGTGAACCTGAACAAGATTCCTTGTCACTGGGCTAGACCTAGGGTGCAAAGGTGAAGTAGCCCTGGCCCCTGTTTCAGGGTGTTATAGATCTATCAGGAGAAATAGTCCAGAAAAATCAGTGATTATGATCTTTTCTCCTAAGGAGCCCCAAACTTGGGCTGCTCCCTCCTCTCCCCAGAAAGGCTCATAACATCTCCCCAATTTGTAGTGACCGAGGAAGGAGTAGAGAAGGAAACCAACATTTGCTGAGTGCCTACCATGTGCCATTGCTGCCCCTATGTTATCTCACAGTCACACTGGTGCTAGGGCCAGGTCTGTTGTCACCGTCTGACAGCTAAGGAAAGGGAGGCGTAGAAAGCAAATGTGGACAGACTTGCAGGGCAGGAGAGCCCCAGGCTTTGGCATTGGATAAAATCAGGCACCACTAGTCTCTGTTGTATGGCCTCACGCAGTCGCTTAACACTTCAAGTCTCAGTTTCCTCACCTCTAACACGGGAGTGACAGTGCATACCCTGGGTCAGTGCAAGAATTAAATAATACAGAGTCGACTTTCCAAAAAATGACCTTCTCCTTCTTCTTCTTTGGGCTATTTCTGACCTTTTAGCTTTACTTATATTTACGATGATTTCGTCTTCTAAAATAAGATTCTAGATCCCATACAAAACTGCTAAGACCCCTTCGGAGGGAGAATACAGACAAAGAAAAGTGGGTTGAGGCCCCAGGGACCGCCTCAACCTCAACCGCTGCTCACAGTGGGGACAAGAGGGATCAATACCTACTGTGGAGGTTTCGAAACTGGGTGCGTGTTGGGAGGGAGAATCGCTTTCCACCCGCACATGGCTGCCTCCTTAGCTCAGAGGGGAAGCTGGTGACCTAGTGCCCTCCAGGGAGCCAGGCAAGCTTCTGGTCTGGATTCCAACCTGCCCTGCTCGTGCCCAGTGCCGCCCCTCCCCCACCCCACCAGTTCAGAGTCTCAGTCAGACAGAAAGGGCTGTGCCAAAGGAAACTGTTTCCTGCTGAGCCCTCTGGGTCTGTTCTGCTGTTCTTCCTTTTTTTGGACTTTGTGGCTGTTCGAGTGGGTACCTTTTTCCATAGAAAGTTTCCATTGCATCAGTTACTTACATCGTCACCACCTCTATGTAGGCTGTTTGGGATCTGTGAACCAGATCGGGCCCTGTGGGGCCCCTCACAACTTACAGGGGTGAGGAGCTCCTGGGTCTGCCTCAGAGCCACACAGCCTCGCCATTCTGGGTTTTTGACAGGTAGGAGGAATGGCCCTGACCCTGGCAGGGCCAGCTTTCATCTGCTCAGTCCCTTTGGGCAGCCATTTTTAGGTGGGATTTAAGAACACAGACTCCTTAGGTTCGAATTCTGCGTCCTCCACTTCCTAGCTGTGTAACCAGAAGCAGGTTACTTACCTAACATCTCTGGGCCTCAGTGAACTGATTTGTAAAATGAGAAGTACGGTAGAACCTACCTGACTGGATGCGGGGGAGACTCGGTCAGTTAATCCATATAAGTGCTTTAAACAGTGCCTGGCCTAAAGCCTCAGAAAGTGTCAATCGATAGGAATGGAGTTCTCTTTTCCCATCGTCCTTGCTCACGTGCCAATGGCTATCGCCTTATCTGGACCAATACCCAACAGTGTCTGTGCTCACCCCTCCATAAAGCCAGATAAACTGTTCTGATACTCTGCTCTCATCATGGCCTTCCCTGTCCCAAATCCTTCAGTGGTTCCTCCTGGAGAGTAGTCTACACTTGCCAGGCTGCTCTTGACATCAATGGCCCCTTAGTTTGCTCTTGCCAAACTACCCCGCACAGAGTTCTCATGCTTCTCTGTAGTTCTCTCTGTCTGGAATGCTTTTCTCCATTTCATTGTGGCCAGATCCAACCACATCCTCCATGTGAGCTCAGCTCATATGCCACCTCCTCCACAAAGTCCTCCATACCCTACTCTCTCAGGCCAGAAATGATCTCTCATTTACAGCACTTGGTCTCTTTATTGTGGCATTCACCTTCTCTCCCCTGTGTGTGGAATACAATACATATGAATGCTCATTGGCATCACAGACAAACCACACGATCTTTGAGGACAGGATTGGGATGTGTGTGATTCATCTCTGTATCACTCACAGAGCCTTGAACATAATTGGTGACAATAAACGAGTGAATAAACACTGAGTTCTCTCAATTTACTACCCCTGAGTGACAGGGGAAAATATCTGTAGGTGTGTTGGTAAAGATGAATCAACAACCCGACAACATCCACATACTCATCTTGGTTTTTCTTGAGAGAACCAGCAAACCAGGGTGTCAGCCAGAGACTGACCAGTGGGGGCTCACAGCCCCATCCCAGCGCAGGTTCCATGGCTGAGTCCTAGGTGAGCAGCCCACAGCGCAGGGCCAGACTCTCTACTTCAGCATGGTGGCCTTGAATGTCATGTGAGGTATCCTGAGAAGTCCAGGAGCTATGGCTGACGTCTCCCATCTCCTCATCCTCCACATTCCTTATGTCACCAAGTTCTCAGTGAACTGGCTCTATTCAGTGTCTCTCAAACCTATTAGCTCCTCTCCATCCCATTGCCACTGGGTCTACTCTCCACGCTGCACAGAGTGCTGTTTCTGCATCACAGAATAAGCACATATCGCGGTGCTCTGTAACCACTTCCCATGCTTGCTGCCCACCATCAGAAATCCAGATTCCTTAGTCTCTTCCCCATGTGGTCACCATGATCTTCCAGCCTCGCCCATCTCCTGACACTTTCCCTCACCCCTTGCCCGTCAACTCTTTGATAATACTGAGCATGCCGCCTTTTTCTCAGACTCCAAACCCTTGTTCACACTGTCCCCACTCTCAGGAAGGTCCTCCTCCCTTCTGCGCCTGGCAAACTCCCACCTGTCTTTGCAAGCTCAGCTCTGGCAATCCCATCTATTGTCCCTCCCGCCATCCAGGGGCCCGGCTGGAACTCCCTTCTCTCCTGGCCCTCCATCCAGAGCTTTTCTATAACACCAACTGCACTGAACTGAGATCGTCAGCCTCCTGTGTGTCCCTCCAACCCGCAGACGGCGAGCGCCTTTAGGGCAAGAACAACATGTACTGTCTGTGTACCGCCAGTGCTCATTAGCACAGTGCTTGGCATGTGGAATGAATGAGTGATGAATAGCAATGAATAAACACACCACCACTGGCCTGCCTTCCAGGGTGTGGCCCTGACATCACCACAGTCAGGAACTCACTTTCCAGGATAAGCAACAGGTGAATTTGCCAAACCGGCAGGTCCCCAGTCTACCTACACCAAAGGGTTTTCCCAGGGGGCCTGCTATCTCTCTGTCTCTCTCTCTCTCTCTCTCTCTCTCTCTCTCTCTCTCAGTCACAGCCCCAGGACCCTGAACAGCCTGATGCTTGCCTTTGGGGTGGCTGTGTGGCCTGAGAACCTGGATATCGGCCGAGGCTTCGGGGCAGTTCCAGGAGGAGGGAAATCTGAAGGGCGCTCCACCTTCCATGCTGTGGCCTTTTCCTCCTGCCCACCCTGCTCACCCCTGTCCCAGACTGTGCCTACCTCTTACCTTCACTAGGGCCACCCTCCCTCTTCCGTACCAGGCCATCTCTACCCACCGATCTTTAAATAGCCAAACTCCCTAAACTATGGGGCAGGATGTGGGATGGCAGGAGGAAGGCAGGACCTGGGGTCTGACCCCAGCTCGGCCATGTGACTGAGAACAAATCACATTCCCCTCTAGGTTTCAATTTCCCCTTCTGTCAAACCAAAGACTCAAATAAACCCATCTCTAAGGACCCTTTCTGTATTAACTCCCTGTTAAGGAGTTGATTTATTTACCAGCCAGAACAATTCTTCCGAACTGAAGAAAAACAAACAGAGAAACACGTGTCTTTTTTGACTCTTCCTGAAAGCCAGGATTGGTCTCCAGCTCTGGAAATATATTAGGTGCCTTTTAAATCCTTCAAGGAATGCCCTCATTTGGTGGCAATTTCTATGTCCCGATGAGCCAGGAATTTAAAATATTAAAATTTAATTTAAAACATTAAAAACTCTTTTATATCCATTTCTTTTTTCTCAATTTTAGCAATTGGGTGAGATAGGTCTTTCTCATTGTCATTTTTTACAGATAAAGTGAGGCTCAGGAAGTGAGCGGCTTATTAAAGTCCCCAGCTAGTGTGTGAGAAGTGGAACTGGCTCCCTGAGGTCACACCACAGCTGCCCAGGAGCTGGCTTCAACCAACAGGTAGGGCATTTTAGTAAAACAACAGCACCCACATCTCCCTGTGCTTTTCCACATGCTTCCTTCATGTACGTGGAAACGACCAGAGAGGTAAGAGGCACAAAGCCGCACAGTGCGCTGGGGGGAGGGAGATGCCTCATTCCTAGACGCTAGGCTCCTTCCAGCCCCGACGTTCCAGAGAATAGGCAGTGCCAAGAGCTGGGGTTTGTCCAGGCAGAGAAGCCTCCTGTATTTCTAGAGTCCAGCCCCTCTGCCATCACAGGCCTCCATGCCTTTAAATCCGATCCAGGGTAACAGAAGCTCTGCCCCCCCAGACGGGGCAATACCTCATTCCTCCTGGTCTCCTAGGCCCTTCATGCCGTCGATGCTCAGTGAGGGCTGACTGCATGTCATCTGACCACCAAACAGGAAAAGAGAGAAGGTGAGGGCCCAGAGCCCAAGAAGGGCAGCAGCTAGGGCAGCAATTCTGAGCCGTTCCATCCTGGCTCTCCCATGTTGTTTCCCATGGTCCTGTGCGGCTACTTTGAGGACATACTGGTCCTGTCTTCCAAATTACACTGTCCTCTGAAATGGAGGCCCCACAATGGGACCTCCGCATGCACCTGTCCAGTGCACAACCTGCACAACGACTCACAGCCCATGATGTCTGATCATCCCCTGCACAGCATTTATCGCCACTGTAATTAAAGAACTAATGCATAATTACATATTCTCTGCTCAAGGAGAATATATTCTCAGGGGAGGACCAGGCCCTGTCTGTCTTACCACCAAGCTGTAGCCCAACCTCTAGCATAGTATCGACACAAAATAGGTATTCAATAAATACATGTTGGAGTACTAAACTCATTCAGCCACTCGTTCATGCATTTAATTGGAAGGAAAGTGAACCTGCCCCAGAGCTGAAGGTGAGATAACTATATTCTGGTCCCAGGACACCCCTAATTTTCCATGTGCCCCTGAGCAAGTCATGTCCACTCTCGAGGCCTCAGTTTCCTCATCTATAAAATGGAATGTGGGTTAGATTTTCCTTGCCACGTTTGAATGGTGCTGGGGGCAGTGCTTCCGTAAATTCTGCACCTCGGGCACCTCATTCGCCTTACCCTTGTCCTGACCCTGGTTTCCTGGGTTTTCTCTAGGTTTCGCCCATGTCCGGGCATATGGGTAGTGCCCAGGTAAGCAAGGGGAGAAGGACAGGGTGGTGACGTTCGCCACAGCTGGGAGAGGAGTGTTACTCCTGACTCCATCTCCTCCCCCCACAACCCTTGTACTGATGACCAGCCCAAGTGACACTGACAGCGACGTTGACCCCAGACAGCAGTCCGGTCAGACAGCTTTTATGTCGATCTCTTTACCTCCAGCCTGTACCTGAGGAAGGAGGGAAGTGATCTGCCCAAGGTCAGAGTTACCAGGCACCACAGCCAGTGCTGAACCCTGTGTTCAAGTCCAGGCCCTTTCGGCACACGGCGCAGACTGTGGCTCCTACAAATTTGGGGCACAACCAACTCCAATTCACTCATTCTCCGCCCAAGTTCTGGCAGTGCCCTGGTGTGTGGCCCCTTTCCTCTTCTCATGTGACTGCTGGGTGGGTCGGTGAGGGGAGGGCTAGCAGCATGCTGGTGGTTAAAACACAGAAAATGTAAGGTCCCCACAGTGACAGATGGCAGTGTCAGAGGAAGGAGAAGTTACTTAGGGACAGAGGCAGGGAGCCTTGAAGAACTGGAGGGCTTATGGAGGTAGATGGGGGTGACATTCCAGGCTGAGGGGACAGCATCTGTCCCTGAGACCCTGCTCAGGGCTCTAAAGAGCTGGATGCTCACTGAGGGGAAGGTCACTTTCCCGCATAGACAGTGAGCTGGCCAGTTGGGACCTGTGCCCAGAGCGGGCACCAGCAACAATCTGACCTCAGAAAAGTAAAGAACACGTCGGCAACTCTCCTCTCTGGACCTCTCCCTGCTATGTCTCTGCCTCCCTGGTGTACTGCCTGCTGCTGCCATAACGCGTTACCATCCAACTTAGTGGCTTAAAATAACATAATTTTTTTTTTTATTATCTTAGAGTCGTAGGGGTCAGAAGTCTGAACTGGGTCTTGCTTGGGCTGCAGTCAGGGTGGTGTCTGGTCCCCATTCTTCTCAAGGGAGAATCCATTTCCTCGCCTTTTCTGGCTTCTAGAGGCTGCCCGCATTTCTTGGTTCACGTCCGTTTCCTTCATCGTCGGACCCAGGAGAGGCGGTGGAGCCCTCCTCACAGGCGCCTCTGACACTGCGCCTTCTGCATCCCCTTCCACCTTTAAATGTGGCTTCGAGTGGATAATCCAGGATACTCTCCTATTTTAAAGTCAGCCGATGGGCAGCCATAACTCCATCTACTACCTTAATTCCTCTTTGCTGTGTAAAGTAATGTCGTCACAGGTTCTAGGAATGAGGATGTGGGCATCTTTCGGGGGCCGCTCTTCTGCCTGCCATGCTGCATGGAATACATCTCCTCCACATTTAGCTCCAGGAGAAAGGCAGCCCAGGCAGAGGGAGAACGGAGACAGCGGTGGTGGGGGTGGGTGGGGACAGAAGCAAGCAGACACACACTCACAACCTAGAAGCAGCAGCTTCCTGGCTGCCTGCTTAGTGTACATCATCCTTGGAAAACTTGTCATGTTTCCACACTGAAGCGGGCACGTGCAGTTTCCACAGTGACTGCAGGAGCAGAGCCAGAAATAACCCCACTGAAACGGAAAACATCCCTTCCTCAGTGTTCCACTTGCTCTTGCACACTCACCCTCCCTGTCACCGTGCACTGTGGGCATGGGAGTCTCCGGCGGGTCCTCGGTTAGAGGCCCTCCCAGGGCTTGCTGAAGACTTGGGGTGCACACCTCTTGCAGCCTGGCTCTGAGAGGGGGAAATAGGTGTGTGGATTCACCCCCAAGAATCTGACTGTGGGACTGGGCTGGGCACCCTCGCCGCCGTACAACCCGTGGCGAGCTGGGCGTCTCCTCTCGTCCTCAGCATCACTGCCCCTGAGCTGCAGGTCCCTACAGTGTCCCGACTCTTCCTTCTCTTGCCACCACGCCCTGGGATCCGATGGTTACGTCCTTGGGCCTGAAGTGCACGATACTCTCATTTTGTCCTCTTCTCGGGGCATCCAGGATGTAACTGGGCCCTGCCCTGAGGCAGCTGTGCCCAAAGAGAGATGTGGCCAGAGGTCCACTCTCACAAGCCTAGCCGCTCCCTGCCCAGCCTGCTCCGCGTTCCTGGCCTGGGAGTCCCGCCTGGGAAGCTCAGTCCAAACCTGCCTCCTCCCAGAGCCCTTTTCCGCCCCCAAGGGAGGGTTTCTCTTAGAACAAGGTCTCATTCCTCGTAGGGGCTAGACAATTTTGCTGAGATATATAGACCAACAAACGCCTGGACCTTACCATCCACACCATATGACACGGTGTCTCTAGGACCCGGGGAAATCTCTGCCATAATTTTTCATGTTTTATATCCTACTCTGTCTAAGGAAAATAAGAGTCGACATACTTTCTACATGCTAGTCAGTGTGCTAAGTATTTCGTATGCATTAGTTCATTCAAGCCTCACTTCAACTTGACTGTTATCATCTCCATTTTACAGAGAAGAAACTGAGACTCGGAGAAGACAAACAGCTTGCCCAAGGTCACATAGCCAGAAAGTGGTAGAGCCCAGACTGGATGGACCCCGATGTGCCAGACTCCAAAGCTGAAGCTGTGGTCACGATGTCACATTGGGGGTGGGGGCGGGGAGAGGAGGCACACAGATGACCCATGCTAGAAAGCCCTGAGCCGTGCAAGGAATCACCAGTTTTGTCTCTTTGCACATATTATGATACAGTGTAAGATTTTATTTGGGCTGAACAGAAGTGAACAGTGGGGGAGGTGACACTATTTAGAAAGTTCAGAAATCGTTGACTGCAGCCAACACAACCCTTGTACTGATGACCAGCCCAAGGCTCAGAAACAGATGTGACGTGCCCAAAGGCCGGGCCTCTGGTGCTGAAGCCAGAGAGCTCCGCCTGTTACTCTTGCTCCTTGAGGGAACTTCCTTTGACTCTCCCTCTGCGCCGCCTGTCACAGAATTTAGAATCAGATGTGGTGTGGGTCCTGGCTCCTGCTTTTACAGTGCTGCGTACTTGATGCCTTGGCAGGGAAAGCACCAGTCTCTGTTTCCTTGTCTGTAGAGTAGGGCCTGTGTGGGCGCACTAGAACAGACATGTCGCGTGCCAGTCATGAGCAGTGCATCGCGATCATGAACGACAGTGCTCAGCCCTGAGCCGCTGGGACAGAAAGAGCCCTATACTTAGAATCAAAAGCCTCCAGCAAAGTCCCAGCTTTGATCTCGCCACCCCTTGCCTTGAGCCACCCACTTGACTTTGAGTCTTACTCTTAGAGGTAAAAATGTCTCCGTGAGGCATTGATATGAGTTTGAAATGAGGTAACGTGGAAATGCTGGAGGCACAAGCATCCTCTGGGTAGTGGAATCTCAGGCTCTACCCAGTCCCATTGTCTGATTCTATAGCTGGGGGGTGGGGGTGGGGTGGGGTGGGTGGGAGGCAGGGCCCAGGAATCTGCATTCTCCCAAGCCTCCTCCCCCGTCCCTCCCCTTCCACAATTCTATGGCAGGTAGTCAACAGACTGCACTTTGAGAAGTCACTCTAGAAAGTGTTCAATTATGTTTGTTAAATAGACGAATTCTTGAACATCTGTTGAGCTGCACATGGCTGCAGGAAGACATGGGCCAGAGGAAATAAGTAATTTTCTCCAAATACATTTCCTGTAAAATCCAAATGATGGGAATTGGGTTGAGGATGATGCAATAACAGCTCCCTTCCCCGAGGAGCAGAGCATGAGCCCTTCCGGTCAGACGGGGAGAGACCTGGCTGGAGATTCAAGCCCAGTGACTCAGGTTCAAACACAGGGAGGGACGTTCAGGGAGCCCCCTAGAAATGAGTTCCAGACCCTGTTCTCTCCAGCATCTTCATGCAGACAGGAAAGAAAGAACTGAAAATATGCTCATTAAATCTGCATCTGGCACCCAATTTGGCAGGGTTGCCAAAATTCTGTAAGACTAGAATTAAATTAGCAAGTTGGAAGTAAAATGATTTTAAGCAGACATGATGGAATTCATCAGGGCCAGGTGGAAGTGAGAGGGGGAGGGGAACCCAGGAAAGCCCACATGCCCGGGAGTGGGAAAGCCTGGCCATGAGCAGAAACAGAAGAGAAAAAAATCAGCAAGCAGACCTGACCCAAATTATAAGATTCACCCCGAGAATGTGCTGGTGACAAAGCTGGCCTCACACTGGGGTGGGGAGAGGCTCCTTGGGGAAACAGGGTGTGGCTGACAACAACCAGTGAAGGATGGCAGGCATTTAAAAGGGGACCGAGAAGAACCAGGGGACTGCTGGGAAATGAGGTAGGATGGGTTCTCCAGACCGGGCAGGTAGTTGGTGTGCTGACAGGGCTGTAATCACCACTGTATGTTTATTGAGATCGTAGTTGGGAAGTAGGGGTGGGGAACACTAGGATGGACATGGAAGGGAGCATGGGATGGCACAGAGTCTAGGGAGGGAGGAAGAAGAGGATGCAAGCATTTCTTAGGCATTTACTAGGCATCAGGCACCATGTTAGATGTGTATCAAGTATTATCTCATTTAATCTTTCAATAATCCTATACTGTAGAGATTTGCTCTTCGTTTTCTTGGGCTTCCTTTTTTGTTTCCTTTGTTCAAAAACGTATCTTTTAATACAGAAGTATTTAAAGTTAAAAGAGGACAAGCCCCCAATCTTCACCCTCCCAAATTCTACTCCCCAGATGAAGCTATCACTAACAGTTCCCTATGTTCCCGTGCTGTTTCCATGAGCACAGAAACAGACCTACATGTGCACACGCATACACAATTGTTCTATTTTTTCTGCATACAATGGAATTGTATTAAACATATCACACATGGAAACCTTTTTTTTCCAGTTGAGAATACTTTATAAAGGTCCTCCCATGACAGGTTCACTTTTTTCTTTTTAAATGGCCGTCAAGTATTCCACGGTTGAAATGCACTGAAATGTTTTAAGCACTGTCACTGCTAGCCGTTAAGGTCATTTCTAACTTCTCTCTACTGCAAACAGTGCTGCGAGGAAACACCCTTGTACATATTTAGCTTTGCATACACGTGTTTTTCTATAGCTGGGGAATTGCTGGACCAAAGTAGGTATGTGCATTTATAATTTTCACTGATACCAGTTTAGGCTCAAAGGTCCCCTTGACCCTTGCCAGCACTAGATGTCCTCTATCTTTTTATGTTTTTGCCATCTATAAACACTTTAGCTTATAATCCTTTGTTTTTTAGTAGCTAGAGTGTTAGTCATATGTTTAGGGAACATTTTCACTTCTATGAACTACCTGTTTATACCTTCTGCCCATTTTTTTAAAACTTGATTTTTTTTTTTTAGTAGTTGATGGGATTCTCATAAATGATAATAAGAACTAACATGTAGCGTTCTATGCACCAGGCACTGTCCTAGGCTCCCCACAAGATTCACAGTGTTGAATCAAAACCCTAAGAGAAAGGTGGCAGCATCAGCCCATGTTCACGGCTGAGGAAAGAGAGACTCGAAGATCTCAAATAGCTTGTGTGAAGTCACACTCGTCAGACAACAAGCCAGAGTTTGAGGGACGAGCTAAGCCAACCATTTCATCCTCAAATGAGACGTGTGTGAAGCTTCCTGCCTCTTCCCATCTAACCCAGAGAAAGAAAATCCCCCTACATATTTCCCTCTTCCTGTTATTTATGCTTTCCTTCACTTGTGGGGTCTTCATGAGCACGCTGTTTTCATATGTCGGATAGGGAAACTGAAGTTCAGTTTCTGACAGCAGGGACCACAAAATGGAATGGACCCTGCATCTTAGATGGGACGTCGACATGCTTCGGGGCTTGCCCGGAGGAGTGAGGAGCAGAGCAGGATTTGGTGGAGGCAGGATTTATGCTGGGGTAAGAGTCAGGGTACGTGGAGGCCGAAGTGGGGCCCAGGCTGGAAGGGCTTAAAGGGCAGGCAGACAGTTTACAGGACTCTCCCCAGGGGCAACGTGGAGTAGGGACAGGCCAGGATCAGGGAGTGGGGTGAAGGTCAGCCTAGCTAGAAATCATCATCAAATCAAAGGGTGTTCTCACCTAACTGGGCACGTCCACTGACTGGGCATGTAGATCAGTAAAGAGGCTTGCCTTTCAGGGTGACAAACACACCTATATGGAAGAACTGGGAGATCCCTCATGCAAAAGCCACACTTGACAAAGGCAGAATTTTGGCCTGTAGTGGCATTTTTTAATGAGGTTCTTTTTTAGCTCTCAAAACACCAAGGTCACATGTGGGTTTCTGGGTTAGGGATCTGCCACTGAGTTGTCACATGGGCTTGGTAATAGTTCTGCCTCTCATGAACACAACACGTAAGGGAGGGGGAAAGATCATTTACATGTCATTTGCCACTTCTGAGAAAAAGAAATAAGTTAACAAAATACCGAAAGTGTGGGAAATTGACATGCTGAAACTAACATGCAGAAACAAATTTTAGAGTCACAATTTAGCATTCATTTTTGTTTTTCAGCCTTAACCTCAGATAACTTCAGTGTTTCTTAAAATGTTTTTCTATGGAACTGTATCTAGCCCAGCTATTTCTTTTATATACATTCAAATAGATATCCATATATGCATCGTGTGTGTGGTGTGTGTGTGTGTGTGTGTGTGTTCTCTCAATCAATAGAATTGGAAAAGCTTTATCACAAGATCTGTTCCCTCTAAATACTCTCTCTCTCTCTCTCGTTTGGAGCTTTCTAATGTATTTTCACCTAAAGACCCAGAAGTCCTGCACTATAAGGGCCTTTAAACTTTCTCAAATTTACTTGTCAGTAGTACTTTTATTTCCTACCTGTAATGCATCTTTTCATCCTGTGGCACTTGTGTTCTATGGAACAAACTGTGGGAGATACTGGATTTCTTTATTTCACAAAATCAGTGCCTGCTTAAAATAAGGGGCCTTCGTGGAGTGGCTATCCTACTCTTTTAAATATAAAATGCTTTGTAATAGACCCATGAAGATGGTTTCCTGTCCAGCTGAGCGTCTTTGCCTCTCCTATATTTCAGAGTGACATCCAATGTTCACGTGCCAAGGTGATGCACAGAGTAAGTGTCACAAGCCCTCTGGAAACCATTGGGAGACCAGGTCACTCAGAAAGGCTAAGCTGTGTTTCTTGGCAGTTGCATGGTGAGCCTGGGCCAATCATTTGCTCTGGGCTCAGTGGTTTTCATCCATAGGGTCCCCTGAGACTCACCTAAACCAGCTCACTTGTTTTGTGAATGGGGAATCATGACAATGGGCGACCAAGCCTCAGAATCCCTTGATCTCGGTCTCTTTCCTTCATTCCGGGAGACACCAAAAGCAAACCAGATTACCGTTAATGCCTTCCCATTTCTCTCATTCCGTTCTCACCACCTCACACCGCTGCCGCACAGCCATTAGTCGCTACGATTCATACGGTCACAAGATACAGCTTACAGATAAAATTCGGTTTCCATCTGTCTGCTATAACATCAAGTGAAAATGAGTTGGTGAACGTTCATCACATGTAAATATAGGTTATATGGTATACTAGAAACTCACTTGGGAGCCGTCTCCCGCGGAGATACCTCCAGGAGAACATTCCTCCTCAAGCCTGGTGACAGTCATTGGTTTATAATTTTGTTCCTTCTTACACAGGCAACTCTAGATAGCATGCTTGGGGTGAGTAATAGCAGCAGGGATTCAATTACTTAATTATCGCTTATGGCTTTCCTAAGTAACCCTGAGGAAGCCAGCTAGTTAGGGTGTATGTGGATTTACTCATTTGTTTTTAAATAAACTTTTCACTTTGGAATAATTTAATATTGACAGAAAAGCTACAAAGATAGAAGGGAGTTCCCATATACCCTTCACCCAGATTCCTTTCATGTTAACATCTTACATAACCAAGGTATATTCGTCAAACCTAAGAAATTGACACTGGTGCATTACATTAACTAAACTACAGACTTTAGTGGAATTTCACTAATTTTTCCATTGATGTCTATTTTCTGTTCCAGGATCCAATCCAGGATCCCATTCTGCATTTCCTCATCATATCTCTTTGGCCTATAGATTTATTTTTGCTTTCAAGAAATAAATATCGTCCTCAATTGCATATAATGTGGTATGCTGAGTGCTCAGCTGTCCTGTAGGGAGAAACACAGTGTCTGATGGGCAGCGGAGTCTGGGTTTTAGGGTCCACTCTGTCCCTTACTTGGGACACAGTCCTGGGCTTGTCACTTGTATAGACTTCTCAGATTCCATATCTACAACACGAACATGGGAATTTCTACCTTGTCAGAGGGCTGAATGAGGCAGTCTTTGTGAACAGGCATTTTGAAGGCTTAAAGCCAAATTCACTTAGAGCGCTATGGAGCTCATTATTATTATTATTAATGCTGCTGTAATGACAATCATGAATTAGACTCTGTCCTGTATCTAAAGCCACACAGCCCAGAGTCTGAGCTCCTGTCTGAGCTGACCATTTTAGCCGCAAATGAGATCTTTCCACGGACCCCCATGTGCCCCATAGAGAAGGAAATTTCTGCTTAAATGAATCTCAGTTCGATACCTCCTTCATGGCTCTGTTCAGATGTCACCTTATCACCTCTCCAACCATCCTACATAGAAGGAGCCTCCTGAATTCCACCCCCCTCCCCACCTTGGCATTCTCTAACTTCTTACCCTGCTTTATTCTCCTCCGTGGTATGCATCTCATTTGACATGTTACATGCTTACATGTTTCTTTGCTCACACTATGCTCCCCTTTGCTAGTTTATAAGTTCCAGGAGAGCTCTGACTGTTGTCTGTTTAGGCCACCGTTGTATCCCTATGCCTAGAACAGTGCCTGATGCCGGTAAGTGTTCACTGGATACTGGGAAATGAACGATTGGATGCTCAGTTTTACTTTGCAACCTCTCGCCTCTATCCTAACAACCTAAAAACAAACTCATCATATCTAAACATACTGTTGAATTCAAATAAGAGGGAAGTTACTTGGGAAACAGGTGGCTTTGAAGCTCTGGGTCTTTCTGCAGGGAAAAAAAAAAAAGGGAGTAATGCCCTTCTTTTAATTTAATTTAATGCCATTAATGTCCCTTCATCTGCCTCCTTTCCCATAATAGGTTCTGCCAGTTAGAAACCGCAGTCTCTTCCTTGTCAGAGTTTGTCTGCAGGCTACTCCACACCATCAATTCCAGCAGAGCCCAGGCTAGAAAAAGCTGGAGCAATCTCCGCACTAGCCAGCCCACTTCATTACTCTGGCCACTCAGTACTTGTACATCGAAGGCCCACAGGCTTCTCAGAACAGGACAAAAGCCAGGGGACCCTGCAGATTGGCCTTGGTGAGGACATTGATTCAGAGAAGGGGGGGATGGCAATAACACACAGTGACCTAGTGGCAGGTCCAGGATGGAACTCAGGTCTCTCAGCCCCACAACCTGGTCCTGACTCCTCTTGGGCTGGAACCACTTCTTCATGCCCGCTATTCACCCAGGGCTGTCTGGTTATTTCTTTGAGCTCCAGTCTGTTTTTCTGCCCATCTCTGTCCCTTCTGGGTATGTGACAAGCTTGGGCAGAGATGGATGGAGGTGACTCTCTCAAAGCAGCAATGCACAGGAAAGTAGAATCAAGAGCCAGACAGAAAAGAAATGGGGGTCACATTTGTTGAGAGCCAAGTCCTCTCTATTATCTCATCCAACACTCACAGTACCCTGCAATGTAGGTGTCATAACCACATCATCTAAATAAGGAAAAGGAAACAGAGAAGTTAAGAAATGCAGCAAATCACACAGCAAGTCTGTGGCAGAGCCAATAGCAGCATGGAGCTCCTGCTGGTTCTGAAGACTTTGTTCTCTGCTCCACCACTCCAGTAGAGATTCTAAAACCTAGACAGCACCCCAGAAGGGGGAGTCCTTAAAACAACAAAATATTCCTCTGGTGAAGTAGCCAGAATAATTCCATTTTAGAGATGAGGAAACTGAGATCTGCAGAGGAAATGTAGCTTGTCTGTGGTCACACGGCAAATGAGTGGTTGGATCTATTAGGCTCTGAGCTTCTTGAGGACACGGGATCTCTCCTGGTGCTTAACCCAGAGCTGAGCCCACCAAAACACTCAATCCATTGTTGATGAATAAACGAGTGAATGACAGAATAGGTTAGAAGTGCAACCTCCTGTGACTCCCACAAGCCAGGTATTTTCCCTGTACCTGCCCTGTACATTGGCCTCAAGAACAGGAGACCAGGCTGATGTAGGCGAGCACAAGCCTGAACTCGGCACTGGCCTCCACACCTCATGTTCCTTTCTCTGAGGCCATGGATCGGTCAGAGGCATGGAAAGTGATGCTGGTTCCAGTTCCCATTCAGCCCTGAGCATGCCAGTGATGCAATGAAGAGAAGGCAGAGCTGATATTTTTTGGCCCAAGGACTAGCGTTATGACAAGGAGGGTACCCTCTTCTCAAGGCTGGTGTTTGGAGCAAATTTGTCCATTTTTATTTAGTAGCAGCCAATTCACAAATCTGGTATTTTTATTATCATTCATTTTTCATAATAACGATTGAAACAATTGTTTATTGTTCACCTACTATGTGCCAGGCACAGTATCTCATAAGATATCTGACGTAGATAATCCCTGTAATCCATACAGCCACCCTGTAGATAAGTGTAAGCACTCCCCTATTACAGAAGAGGAAGCTCAGGCTTAGGAGAAGTAAAGGAACTTGGCTGAGGTACGTGCTAGAAAGCAGGAGATGCAAACTCAGGTCTGTGGGGCGCCACAGCTTGTGCTCCTATCATGTGACTTGCGTGGGCTTGGGACAAACGAGTCAGAGACATAGCTAAGGATGCATGAAAACTAGAGGCAGATGGAGGGCCTGCCAGATTTCCTGGGCGTCCACCTGACCGGGCTTCTCATCCCCAGCCTGAACTTCTAGCACCAGGTGTGTCTCCACATGCCCAGATGCCATCCCCAGAGGCTCTGAATAAGACAGTTTGGGTGAAACTTACAACTCTTCTGTTAAAAGTCCTCAGGTGACAGCAAAGGACACCCTTCGTTAAGAACCACTATTTTCAATTCTCAGGAGGTTATTTTTCTCACATCTGCACCCTCTTCTAGAAGGTTCTAAAATGTTTCTTAAGAAAGTCATTTATTGGTTTCCCAAGAATACCATTCCTCAGAACCCGAGACCTTATAATTCTAGGATTCTCAACAAAGTAACAATAATTCTGATCACCCACAAATGGGGTATGAAAGGCTATTTTTATTAACCATGCCAATTATTTCCAAACAGTGTGCTATTTATGAAAATGACTCTGGAGCCCAAAGTCCTGGGTTTGAGTCCTAGCTCTGCCCTTTACTAGCTTGTGAAACTTTAAGGCAAATCATTCAATAAAATAGTTATTCAAAGCCTACTATGTACCCACAGTCCTGGGCTGGGAAGACTGAAGATACAAAAGTGAAGCAAAAAAGCCACGATCTCACTTAGCTCTGAGTTCCTCATCTATAAAATGGGAACTAACAGCTACTAAGTGCCTACGGCGAGATGCCAGGCCCCTGACATTCATACCTCAAGGCTTCTCGAGGTAGGTTTGCAGCCAAGGAAGCAGGGACTTAGGCTGAAGCGGCCTGGGTGAGCCTGCAGCCATGTGCTGCAGTTTCTGAGCTCTCTCCACCTCCACCATCCCCCTCTTCTTGCACCCTCCCCCACTTGGCAGATGAGTCCACAGAGTGAACGGGATAATAGGAGAGAGTGCTCTGCAGCCGATCAGGAACCACACAGATGTATGACATCATGGTTATTAATAATGGAAGCAGCGCAACTAATTCACAACCCCTCCAGATGGACCACCTGAATCGTGAACCTCAAAGAGCATCAGATTCTATATGGTAAAACTAGGAGGGGCCTTCGGAGTCCATCCCTTTCCTCATTTATAGGGGTTGGGAGTAGACAAGATAGGGAGGGCAGCCTACTGAGATAACAGAAGCAGCCCTGCCCCGCAAAACTCAGGACGCTCTGAGTTTGGCTGTAGTGATTGAACCAGAAAGATAATTAGGTCCCAGATCAGGCACCAGCAGTGGCTCCCTCCAAAGGGCACTGGTAAGGGAATCAGCAGTGAACTGCAAGTGTGGCCTCCCTACGGGCCCTCAGCCCAGCTCCTTCATACCTCAGGGCCTTCGTACCGGCTGTTCTTCCACTGGAAATACTCTTCCCAAATCTTTGCATGGCTGTCATTTTTTCATTATTTGGATCTCAGGATACATGTCGGCTCCTCAGGGAAGTCTCCCTAGGCCCCATTTTCAGCTTCCCCCATCCTCCCTAATGTTCCCACTGCCTTGTGTGTTTCTTCAGAATGCGCGTCACTATTTAGCATTATCTTGTCCATGACTATTCATGCTCTCTCTTCCCACTGGAATGCAAGCTCCATGAACAGAGAATTAAGTAGTTTTCATTGCTATAATCCCCAGAAAGGTGCCTAGGACCCAGCAGACACTCTACGAACATGTTCAGTGAATCCCCCTGGTTGCTGGCCTGAGTCACAGCTATCCGAGCAGCTAGCAGTCACTCACTCATTCACTCATTCAATAAATGCTTATTGAACCTCTCCTCTGTGCCAGACATTCTGCTAGGCACTGGGGATTTCAATCAAACAAATGAGACAAAGTCCTGGCTCTGATAGAGCTTTGATGGTTGATGAAAACAAACAACAAAGTAGAAGCCAAAGCTGTAGTAGTCACATCATGTATGACCAAAGAATAGCTTACCAAAAAAAAAAAAAAGTAGAGGGATAAGTGTGGCAGAAAATAAGAGGAATGAGGAAATACCGAGGAAATGTAAACATCAGACCGGCCCTTTAAGGGCTTCCCACATGCTCAATACTCATCTTGGAGAGCTGGTGCCAAGCACCCTCACCAGCTCTGGGGACCTGGGGACAAGGAGACATGCCCACTGCCACAAGTGCTGTCTGGCTACAGCTTAGTGCACAATAGGATGTATGTGTGTGAGAGAATGTGTACAGGAGTAGATATGTGTGTGTATAGAAGCAGGTGAGTGTGTGTGTGCATATGTAGGTGCATGGGTGCAAATGAGTGTACATGACTGAGTATGTGAGCACGTGTGAGAGTGTAGGAAGAGAGGGATTTGTATGTAGAAATGGATGTGTTAGTGTGCCGGAGTACACATGTGTATATGTATGTGTCTGATGACTCTGGCATTATTACTTTTCACCACAGATTCCACATCTGGTTGATCTTGACATGCTCAAGTACCCCAAACAAATGGTACCTAGCAGGTAACTTATTACTTAATTCATTTAACAATAAATCATTTAAATTCTTATGTTTGTCAAATTGATTCTGCAGAGTGTCCACATAAAGCAGCAAGACTGTTCCAAGAAGAGAATTCTCAACTTCTGGATGTTACTGAATGTGGTGATATCACTGGATAAGGACTCGGGGTTCTGGTCCTTGTTTTACCACTAACTACTGGGTGGCCTTGGACCACTATTTATTTAGCTGCGTGATCTCAGATGAGCCACTCAACTTCTCTGGGCTTCTACTTACTCTTCATTAAAGAAGGCAACTATAGCTTAACTCTTGAAGTTTGGTTGCAACTCTACAATACCACATCACCCTTTTGGTAGCCCCCTGAAACACTGTTTCCTGGAAGAGCAAACGTGTGTAACTTGAAAAGGGATGTAGGCTCAACTAGGGAAATGCTGGGTTTGACAAAGTTAAACAGGTTCTTTTATTGCAGCACTTCTCAGAGCCTTTAATCTGCCAATATCGGTTGTGACTGGCCAGAAGTGTGATGGAGAGCCTGCAGAATTTGCCAGACTTACTAGAACAGGGAAACCTTGACTTGTGGCACAGCTTTCAGAACTAATGTTCCACGGAACACACTTTGGGAAATCCACTAGCAGACACACAGGACACATTAACAGCCCCCTTCTTGCAGATGACTGAACAGAAATGGTGTTCAGTCTCCCTAAGCCACAGTGCAGAGCCATGGCAAATACCATCCCAGAATCATCCGAACCACAGTAACTCACATGTGCACAGGGCTTTATATTTACAAAACGGTTTCATTTATATGATCTCAGCTCTCATTGATCATGTTCCTCTAAAGACCCTCACCCCCAATTTTCAGAAGATAAGATGCAGCCTGAAAGAGATTAAGGAATCTGCCCAGAGCCACTAAGTGATGGACACATAACCCAGCTTCATCAGTTTCCCCTAAGTCCCTGATCAAACCATCAATAAATACATGTTTTATAGATATAAGCAACTGTAGTCACTGTGCAGAGCCCTCTGAAAGATGCTGAGGCTGACACTACCTGCACCTGTTCTGCACCCACCACTACTCCTGTCTGGAGCTCAGGCACCCTGTATTGGTTAAGAGAAGAGGAGGGTGCTGGGAGAAAAGCCCATGGAGTAGCAGCTGCTCTGGAAACACCCAGGCTGTGAGGCTGGGAGTAGCTCCCTGCCAGTTGCCACACCCTCCCAACCATGCCAGGTACAGCCCCCGCCGCTGTACCCCCAGCGCCAGGTGCTATTCTGCGAGGGGGGAGGGGGAACAGCCAGAGCAATGCTAGTTTAACTCACTGCCAATAAGCCTGAGGAGCCCAAGGTTGGTGGCTCTGGCAGTCTGAAACTGTCACCACTTCCAGGGGGAAGCGTGGCCAGAGCTGCCAGACCCATTCAGCATTTCCCACCGGTGTGCCGTGTCCCGCCGCGTGTGAGAGTTCAAGGCCTGAGAGGCGTGGTGAGTGGGGGTCTGTTGCGGGCACAGGGGGCTGTGCCCGCCAACGGCGAGTGTGTGAGAGAACTGTGAACGCGGGAACGCTCATGTCACCCCAGGGCGGTGACACCACAAGTAGCATCGGGGAAACGCGCAGGTGGAGAGCTCGTGCACCAGGCAACCCCAGGCTACAGAGGAGTCCCGGAGGTCCTGGTAGTTGTCACCGATGCACTCCTGCACCCGTGCCCAGCCCTCTCCCTCCGGCCCCGCTCCTGCCCGTCCGGGCCAGGGCTTCTCCCCGGCTTGGCGGTGCCGGGCTCCCGGGGCTGTCAGGCCGCGGCGGGGGCGCGGCGCGCGGGAGCTCACTGCTTACCTGCGGGCAGCTGCGGATCCACGGCTCCGGGCTGGGCTGCGCCGCGCTCGACTGGGCTGCGCTGGGCTGCGCGCCCGGCCTCCGCGCGCCTCGGCAGCGCCCGCTCGCTTGCTCGGCTCCTCCCGGCTCGGCTCCGCCCGGCGGTGCCCCGGGCGCTCGCTGGCGGCCCACGCGGCGCGGGGTGGGCGCGGGGCGGGCTGGCGGGCGGCCGCTTGGAAGCTCCTTATTTGGGCAGTGATGTCAGGGGAAGTCGCAGAGGCCGGACCACCCACTTCTTTCCATTTACTCCCCAGAGTTTCCTGTCGCCGAGCCCGGGGACCCCGGCACCCGCCCGCCCGGAGCGCCTCTCCGCCCGCTTGGCCTCGGCGTCGGCCGCTCTGGGGTCGCCACGCGCCGGGGTCACGGTGGGCCAGGGCGCGGCGGACAGGCGGCGGCCGGCGGAGGATCTGCGTCTGGGGAATCCCCGGATCCCTGCGGCCGCGGGGAGGGTCTGCGCGGAGGCCTCCTCGGTGACAGGCCGTGTCATTCCGGGCGCCGCCCCTCCCTCCGCGCCCGCCCCGGCTCCCGCGCTGTCATTTCCTCCCGGGCCCTCCCGGGAGGGCAGTCAGGGAAGCCCCGGTCGTCGCGCCGGAGCCCTGCTGCTCGGCGCCCTGCCTCAGCTGCACCCGGGTCCGGCGGGTGTCCATGGTCGTCCCCAAAGTGCTTGCTCCTTGCTTTGCTCCCCCGGTGCCAGCCCCGCTCGGGGAAGCCCACGACTCCCAAGGCGGGAATTCTCCTTAATGAGCACCGGGCGGGGCTGGCCTGGTCGGGTCTTCCCTGGGCTTCAGCCTGGTGGTGGGGGTGGGGGGCAACTCGGGGCTTCCCAAAGGTCCGACTTTACCAGAAGCTGCTGGATCCCAAGTCTTGGGACCTGAGTCACACGTGCTTTGGCCAGTCTCCAGCACGCTTGGGTCAGCCCCCCCTCTGGTCCCTACCCGCCTGCCTCCTGAGGAAGGCAGAATGGCCAAGGCCTCCAGACTTCACCAGATTCTTAATAGGAGGCTCAGACATGTCAGGCGATTTGCCCAAGGTCAACTCTCTGCACAACCAGGGCTGCTCCTGGCTTTGGCTGACTCTAGGCCTGACCTCTTCTGAAACAGCCTTAGGAGGTTATGGGACCTGGGGCCAAAGTCAGGACTAGACTGAGGCAAACTAAGTGCCCAGGGTGTCAATTGAAGGAGGCACTCCCTCTCCTGGTCATGAAAATTCAAAGACCTACAGGATGACTTACAACTAAGCTAACCAGGGCTTCCAAGAAGGTTTCTTGGAGGCCCCAGGCTTCCTCTGGCTCCAAAGATGGCCTCAAATTTAAGGTCTAGCCTGTCTTGGGAGCGGGTTCCTTCTGACCAGAGGCCATCTGGGCCTACAGGAACAGGACTAGTGGCCCTGGGGACTTCTGTGCCTTCTCCATATAACAGCTTCCAACACAGCCCCCACCCTGTAAAGCCAGGTCAGAGCAATCAAACTCTTCCCAGACCACCAGCTTTAATGGAGGGAATCCTGACTTCCAAAGTGGCATCATACTCCTAGCTGCTGGAGGAGGAAGCTGTAGCTTTAGGGCTTGCAGGGAGTGTAGGAAGGTGTGATTGGAGCTGGATAAAGAGCTATACAGTCATGTGTATAGTTGCACACCTGCTGGCCAGTTGCCAAGCCTCCAGTTGTTCTGTTCATCACAATCACCCCAATCTCTCTCATCTTCCATTAGCTCTCAGAGCCCAATCCCAGCTCTAATTGGGTCATCCCTTTCGGACAAAGCCCCAAAGAAAAGGACCACACTTCCTGATCTGGCATGCAAGGCCCCACTGACCAGCTGCGTCTCCCACAGCTCAGCCGTCTGTGCCCTCTGTCCATCTCTCTCACCCCCAACACAGCCTTGCACCAGCTTTCACTCCATGGGGTCTCTGCACAGACTTTCTCTCTGTCTGAAATGTCCTCTCTACTTCTTTGCTATCTTTAACACCCCAAATCAAGCCTGCTCTTGATATAAGTCCTTCCTTTGATTAGGACAACTGGGACAGGGTGCCCCCTGGAACAGGTCCTTGTCCCTCACTCCACTCCTGCCCTGCCCCCACTTCCCTGCTTACTGTGCCTGGCTGGGAGCAGCTCCAGACGGGAGAAAGTGGGTGTCTTGTTATAATTCATATGCCAAAAGGGGTGACTTTTGTCATTGGCACAAAGGCTCAGATGACAGCCTTACTCCTGCCCCAGGATGAGTTTGCTCCCCAGGCTTTAAGGGATAGCCATGAAACTTTCCAATGGACTTAGTCACCTTTCTGTGCTGCCACAAGCAGATCAATGGTTCCTGCCTCTAGAGACGCACGCACCACCCCAAATTGTAGTGAGCTGGGAGAGACCTCCCCTTTCTTAGACTGGGAGTGGAAAGGAACTTTCCATCTTGGTTCTCTCCTGCCAGGATTGATAACTTTATAAATTGTTGTTAAATAAATGAATGATCCTGGGGGCAGGGGCAAATTGAAAGACTAACCGTAGCAGCGGCAGAATGGTCCATCTCAGAGCTGTGGCTGAAGCTCCTGAAGGCCTGGCTAGGGGCTGGGGTGGAGGGTGGCATTCTCCACTACAGGAGTGGATGCTCAGGAAGCTGGGCCAAGGTGTCATCCCTGGATGGCCGCCCTGCTGAGGCTTGTCCCTTGGACCGCTCCTTTGTTTCAACTTTCTGTGGCTTTGGATTGTCTCCTCTTTCTTTCTCTTGGTAAAGTCCTGTGCAGCCCCTTCCAGGCAGCCTGGTACATCCCCATCCCAAGCCCCGAACACACAGTCCTGAACAGGCCATAGCAAGGTGGAAGGGAAGGGATGAGAGAAAGTGAAATTTATCGAGCACCTTCATTGTGCAGACACAGTCACTCTGGATTCCCCCAAATCCTCCAAAGATTCTGCCCTTGACCCTTCAAGCCGCACAGGCCTCATCTACCTATAGCCATCGTCTAGGCCAGGAGTGTTAGCCTGAAAGCCTTCACTCATCTTCTCCCACAACCAAAGCTACTTGTCCCACCTTGAGACTCAGTCCCCAACCTAATTCTGGTGCCGATTCTCACTGGATGCCAGAAGGTCTCAAGACATCAGCCTCAGAGCTCAAGGACACAGGATAGGAGCAGGCAGCTCTGCTTCAAGGCCAACAGCCTGAGTCTGATTCTGCTACATGAGCTACCACCCATACCCCGGGGCCCAGGGCCTGGGGCAGCTTTCTCACCTAGTAGCTGGACAGGCCCCAGGTTAGAAGGCAGGTGGTGCCAGGTGCCAGTTCCTTCCTATCAGCCAATCCGACGCATATAACTGGGCTAGGTCTTGAGAAATTCCCAAAGCTTGGCCCTGGGGGCCTTCCCACATTCCTTCATTCCTCAAACATGAATCAGGCCCCTTCCCTGTTCTGGGAACATGCAACACACAAACCTGTGTTCTGGGAGCTCCATCCAAAGATGGAGACTGGCAGGTAAATAGATTGTCCCAGTGCAACTTGCCGAATGCTACACTTCTGTTTGCCAGGCCTGGAACAGGGCAGGGGACGTGCACACAAGTGGGGACATAAGATTATTTTACTTCAGGGGCTCCAATTCAGAAAGACCGTGGTCCAGGTGTTCCAGACTAATTGTTAAATGCTTGTTTCCATGGATATACTACACACACACACACACACACACACACACACACACACACACCGCGGCTTGGTTCTGTTGTAAAGCCAACATCCCACTGTAGAGACTTCACAAGCTAAGAAAGATTAGAGCAGAGGGCAGGGTTGGCATCTGATCTGTCATCTAGGAGGCTGTTTCTCTGTGAACTTTTGTTTCTAGCTCCTAACAACCAAATTATAGATCCAGTTTTGGAACACACCGTTGTTCCTAAGAAACTGGGGACTGCTATAGCATTCTTGGGAGAGCTTTCGAAAGGGGGTTGAGCAACCCGCCCTGTAGGCCCTCCAGGTTATTTATGTTTAAATCTTATACTTACTTACCAACCATTCCCTCTCCACACCTTGTCTCCCATGGCTGGAATTTCCTGGACTCAGATGCTTTGTGTTATTTCACTACGTGTGTGTGTGTGTGTGTGTGTGTGTGTGTATGGTGAGTGCTCTTTCAATAGATCTGTTGCACACATGCAACTTCAGTCCTCAGTTTTCACAGAGGTGGCCATTTCTCTCCTGGGACAGACCTGGGACTCTTACAGTTCATGGAACTCACCTCCAGGGATCTGGAAGGACTCAGCCCCAACCTGTCTCTCCAGTCCACGGGCTGTGTTTCCAGCTTTCTGACTGTCAGGCTCTCATTTCATCATTTCATCTCATTTCTATCTGATGCTGTTGGTAACAGTGTGAGCCTTGGAGCCACATGAACCTGGGTTCAGATCCTAGCTCCACACTCACTGTGTGAACTTGGGCATGTTACATGATATTGCTGATCCTGACTTCTTCGTCTCAAAGGATTGCTGTGAAGATTTGATAAGAAACTGCCATAGAGCCCTTGATAGAGTACCCAGCACTTGGTAGGTGCTCAATAAATGGTAGCAATTGCTATTTTTGTTCCCATATCGTGACCCAGAATCCAGCTCCTCCCATCCTGTCTGTCTTTATTGATAGGAGCACCCATCATCCCAAGCCTGAAGCCAGGATCCCTTCCCCACCATCATCTTCTAGTTATAACAGCCTTCTCCCTGACCCTTCTGCCTACCTCTCCCTCCAATCCACACAGTTGGAACTCTCTTAAACAAATTCAAGTGGGTCCCTGCCCAGCTAAACTATCCAGTCTATTAGTGCCTTTTAAAACTGAGCCTCAGTTTACCTGTATCCTTCCCTCTGCACCACCCTTATTCACCCTATGCTCCCACCGTACATAATTGCTCACTATTTCTGAACCTGCCAGTGTATTCTGCACATGCAATCCCCTGTACTGTTCCCTTCACTCATATCTGCTTGGCTGGCTCCCATTCATCCTTCCAGGTCAACTCAGAGGCCACTTTCCTTATGAAGGCCTCCCTGGTCCCCCAGGTGGCACTGGCTGCTTCTAATCTGTGAACCTCCAGCATTTGGTACAGGCTGTCCCAGCTTGTGTCCCACTATGTGTAGACATTTTATGTGTGTATTCATTGCCCCTTTAGATTCTGCAGCTCTATGCATAACCAGTCTTACTCAGTGTTGGGAACATCCCAGGTATTGAGAACATGCTACAGACAGACTTCTACCCCTCTGGCCACAAGATCCAGGAAACAACTACAAGAGGCTGGCCAGTCGGCCTCAAGCCCACTGACTAGTTTTCCCCAAATGACAAAAGCATCCTCTTTTCCTACACTTCAGACTGAGGCTCTGATCAGCCTGAGCCCTGAGATCAGCCTGAGCCCTGCCTCATTCTGGCTTTTCACCAGTGTTTCTGGGGACTCCCGCAGAGCCCAGTGGGCCCCAGGTGGGAAGGGCGGGGCCTTTGGTTCCAGGAAATCAGAAGATTAGTCAAGCCACACACTCCCCTGGCAGCTGTGAGAACAGGTTTTCCCCAAGCCAAGGGACCGGCTTGCAAGATCATCAATAACAACAAATATTTACTCTGCACATGGCTTTATGCTTGCCAGTGGGAGGTACAGCAGACCGAATCTACTTCTAAAGCTTGGATTAAGACAGTCTGGGTGCAGGTCCTGGCTCTGACACTTAGTAGCTGCTTCAAATGGGGAGGATAACACATCTCAGGGAAAGATCGTAAAGATTAAATGAGAGTTGATGAAATTGAAGGAGAAAATATTAAGAACAGAAGCTGGCATGTAGTAGATGTTCAACAAAGGAAGGCCTCCACCTCCACTCAAGCTCTTGGGGGAGACTCTGATACATGAAATTTAGTCTTTGACAATAGCTCATTAAGTGAGAGAAGTGGGGGGAATGAGAATTTAATCATACTCTATAAACATTAAGACAAGAGAAACAGTAACAGATATGTCAAGAAAAAGAGTTTCGGGAACAGTAAGAGGGAGAGGGAAACTCTAGGATGGCCTTAAAACTTTCTTCCTTTGTGTGACTTTTATCCAACAGTAATTGCTACCACCCATTTGGCCTGTCCAGGCAAGGGGCTGGGGATGGGCCGGGGATAGTCAGGAAGGAGTTCCGAGGCAAAACCAATGAGGCACACTGGGGCCTGTATATCTGACAGTCTGGTTCCAGAGAGGAGTTCTACACTCGGAAAATAACTATAATAGTAACTAAAAGCAATGAATGATGCAGAAGATATGGGAAGGAGAGATGAATATGAATAGGGGTGGGGCCTGGCTTGAAGGCTACCTTTTAGAGCCTCCATCTACCAACAACAAAAATATCTAGAAATGGTCCCGCTCCACTCCTGCTCACATTCACTCCCATGTACTCTTCCTGGCCTCTCAGGGAAGAGAGTGAGTTCACCAATCTTTAATCCTTCGGCTTTGGAGTCCTTTTGCAAGGAGGACCTGACCTGGGCAGGATCACTCACTAGTTCCCTAAATGCAATATGAGTTTTCATATTGCATGCCTTTGCTCATACTGTTCCCTCTACCCGGAATGCCCTTTCTTCTCCTCCTGTTCCCCCCATGCTCCTGCCCTTCAGCTCCCCTATTAACTCTCCTTGACTATTTAGTGAGCTCATCTGGTAAGGTCTTCTTCAAATGTCTTATTTTTCTTATTTTTTTCCTGACCGACGCCCATGTGCAGTAGAATTAAAAACCCCCTTCTCAATGTTCCTGTAAATTGCTTTGTATATGACATCAAAGCATTTATCACATGATAGTAAAGTATTTGTGTCTGATGCCCCCAGTAGGTTGGGGAAGCTCTGATGGTCTATGCCTGGCACTTAGTAGGTGCTCAACAGACAGAGCACCTAGAAGGCTTTTTTCCATGCTTCCCATGGCTGGGGACTACAGCAGCCCCTGTCACTCTGCCTGGGAGTGCAGAGGAAGCCTCCATTGATCTGTCAGGAGCTCCAGGCACTTAACACAGCCAGCTGTCCTTCTTCTGCCTGGAAAACAGCCCTCTGAGGGCTTTCTCCCCTGGGCCTTTCTGCTGAACTCTTGCACCCGCCCCTCAACCCCACCCTGAGTCTGACTGAATACAAATCCCAGCATGTGTCCTGGGGCACCTAGTGGGTACCACTTAGAAAGGGCTGAGTCAGAAGGGCTTGGGAGCAGGAGCAATGTCCCTAAGGGTGGCAGGCTGGAAGAGCCAGGCACTTGGGAAGGGAAATGCAGGCGCATGGATTTGGTGGCTGGGTCTGGGCGCGGAGGTAAAGGATCGATAGTAGTTTGGGGGTGGGAGGAGGGCATGATGGGTACTTTTATGTATCAGACCGACAGGACCATGGGGTGCCTTGTCTGTCAGGGTGTTTCTGGACGAGAGTAACATTTAAATTGGTAGACTGCGTAAAGCAGATTGTCCTGCTTAGTGTGCGTAGGCCTCATCCAATGCATCGAAGACCTGAATCAAACAAAAAGGCAGAGCAAGTGGGAACTCCCCAGCTTCACTGACAATGGTTTTCTTCCAGCCTTTGGACTCAGACTGAAACATCAGCTCTTTCCCAGTCTCAAGCCTGCTGGCTTTTAGCCTGGAACTTACACCATCGGCTCTCCTAATTCTAAGGCTTTTGGACTCAGAGCGGAACTACACCATCGGCTCTCCTGGGTCTGCAGCTTGCCAACTGCAGATCTTGGGACTTCTCAGCCTCCATAATCATGTGAGCCAATTCCTTACGAGTCTCTCGGTCTCTCTCTTTCCCTTTCTCTCTTGCGCATGCATGCATGATCTATCTATATCTATTTATCTATCTATCTATTTATCTATCTATCTATCTATCAATCTAACATCTCTTATTGGTTCTATTCTCTGGAGAACCCTGACTAATGCAGAGGGCTAAGGTATGAATTCAACAGATTTCAGGAGGGCCCCACATTCCTTATCTGGAGTCCCATTTGTCCAAAGATTCTACAAAATGAGTGGACATTTCCCACCTCCTCACATCTAGAGTCATCCTCTTTGCAGATGGGCATCAGCTGTTACTTCTTTTATACTCAGTATGGGGCCTAGCATCCAGTAGGTACTCAGTGATGCTGATGGAACAAATTAATATCTGACACTTTTTTGGGTAGGCCTTTATAGTTTTGCGCACTATCACACTTGTACCCTCATGTCAGCTCCAAGGCTCTGTGAGAGGCATGACAGGAACCATCATCCCCAGTTACCAGATGAGCAAATGGAGGCCCAAAGACCTAGAGGTGGCCCTGACATCAGAGACCCTCCTCTGGAAAGACTAAAGAAGGATGCTGCCCTGGGTCCAGGTGCTTCTACCTTGTCTGAACAGACACATTATCTAACAAATGGCCAGTGAACACCAACCACAGTCTAGGCCCTATTCTGGGAAATTAGCGTAAGTACAACAGTGAACAAAATGGACAAAAATCCCTGAGCTCGTGGAGTTACATTCTAGAGAAAAGAGACAGCCGACAAATGAAAAACGGAAGAATTAAGTGAATTATACAGCATCTTAGCAGGAGGTATGTATTATGCAAAGTACAAGGTAAAGAGCAAGGGAATGAGGAATGCAGAAATGGGAGGTGTGTCACAGATTTAAATAGGGTAGTTAGAGTCAGCCTCATCGATAAGGTGGCATTTTAACCATGACTTAAAGCAGGTGAAGAAATGAGTCACATAGATATTGGGGAAAGACCTTTATAGTCAGAGAAGAGCTAGTGCAAAGGCCCTGAGGTGACAGTGTGTCAGGCATATTATTTGGGGCCTTGTAGGCTGTTGTGAGGAATAAATGAAGGCCACGGTTGACCTCCAGTGGATACCACTTTTTTCTAGAGAGTAGGACTCTACCTGGGCAAGCGATAAGAGAGTCGGAGGATGCCTGAATGCAGGAGGGAATAGCAGACAAAGAAGAGGCAAGAAGAGGTTTTGCCTTGACTACCATCCTCCTCAGCTTCAGCCAGATATCCCCTGGTTCCTGCCAGTATCATTCCTATGGCTTGTCTTTTTGCTGCCTAAATTTGGAGTCGGGACCCAGACTTGCTTGGACCCTCACTGGTGGGGATGGTGCTGGACAGGTTATTAACTCTCTAGGGGAAGACTTCAAAGGCAATGTCAGATAGATCCCACTCCTGAGGGCTGGGTGGTGATGTGGGGGGTCAGGGTGGATTTGTGAGGAGTCGACCAGGTAGAGAGCGGGAAAGTAGCACAGGCAGACTGTAGAGTGCTGGACCCCTGGCAGGTACCATATCTCCTCCACTCAGCCTCTACAGGGAGGCAGGGGCTCCAGTTTGCCTCCACTACAGAATGACAGATGTAAGAAGCAGATCAGTTCCTGCAGCCTAGATGAAGTTACAGTCACCAGCCTAATTTTAGATAGAGCATCTGCTCTTCCATCCCAGAGACTCAGCTCTGTCTGGGATTCGCTCTGTCTGGAATTGCCAGGGAAACAAACCTGCTCTATGGGTACAGACGTTGGTGGTGTCCATATCAGAGCTGGCCAATGGGCCCCTGCCATGGGGAGGCCCTCTAGGAGCTGTGCCATACCAGGACATCTGTGTCCTCCTTGTTGATCTCCTGTCTCAAACCCAACGGCCAAAGATTTCCATGGGTGCTATCTTCGATATCCATTCTGTCTTTCCAGAAAGTTGATAGGTCAGATGTGGATCTGTCTCAACCAGAACAGGAGGACTTCCTGGATAGGGATATCTCTTAGCTATCCCCACACCCGCAGGTCTCCACCCATGTCCTGAGGAGTTCATCCCAGATAAGTATGGCCCAGTAAAACCAAGACTAGGAAAACACAAAGTAGGGCTCATTGTCTGCGAATCTTCCCCAAAAGGCTTATCAGAAGAGGTGACTTTTGAGTTAGATTTTGAAGAGTAGGTAGGTGATTATGAATGGAAAAGACAAGAAAAGGCCACCATGGCAGGGGAAATAGATGAAGAAATAAAAGCTTAAAAGAGCATTAAATGTTTGGGAATGGCCTGAAGGGAGGGAGGAAGGAGAGAGTAGGGATTCTCTGTGTGTGTTGGGGTCACTGGTCCCTAACGCCAGGCTAAGAAGTTGGGCTTGGGCCTGTAGGTGGGAAAACTTGTGAAGGGGCCTTTGGAGTTATGCGCTGACAGATGAATGTGGGTGGCTTCCAGGTGTGAAACCCAGGCCCCTCAAATCTGGGAGAGTCGCCTTCTGTGCTCCCCTCCTCCATGGTCTGTCTGGTCCTATAGAGCCCTCTCCAACCTCCCCCATACACATGGGGGAGGCATCAAATGCAGGGTGGGTTAGGGGTGCCACTCTCCTCCCAGACTTGCATTTGAGGGCGGGCTGGGCCATGTATCTCCTGACATCAAGCCATTCACCTGCGCCTTCCTGGCCACTGTGGTGACTGCTCCGTTCTTGCTGCCTCAACCCCCAATTCCCAGGATCCCCTTTTGCTTCTCTGGACTCAGTTTCTTCGCCTGGTGCTGCGAGCTAGAGATTCCTCAAGAACGACCCTGTAGCTCGAGGACGCTCCCTACCTAGCACTGCCCTGAGGCACACAGGAAGGCTCTGATTAGGGAAGGCAAACCCCGATCTCTGGGCTCCAGGCTTCCTGCTTTCCTTGTTTAATTCCTCTAACGACCCTTTAAAATATTTATTATTTTATTCCTTTTTGCAGGCGAGGACAAAGGGGTTTGGTGAGGTGAACTGGAAGCTGGTTACACAGCCAGGATGTGGTGGAGCTGGGGTATGGACTCCACTCTGTCTTTCTTCCTCTCCCGCCAGGCTCGCCCCAGCGATGGAGGCAGGGCCTGAGCAGCTGGTGCCGGGAACACAGGTGGTCAAGACAGGTGGTCAAGACCTCTAGCCAGTTTGGGTGGGGAATGGGGAGTGGGGAACTGGAAGAGAAGGAAGCCTCACCCAGAGACCCTACCTTGATGTCCTTGAGAAAGAAGGAGTTAAAAGCTTATGTAAAGAGATTTGCAAATAGATCCTCCAAAACAACATTTGGATGATTTAAGTGTTAAGGAATCAGAACCATATGGATTAAATGTCCCTGACATTACGTATGGTTTTAAAAATTAGAAGGAAATGTACCGGGAACACACACACATATAAAATATGTAAGGCCAGACCACATTTTTAGCTTCGTGAACATGGAGTTATTTGAAAAACACAACATAGCATTCACCCAGCTTCTTCCAGGTTGGCCCTCCCCTCCCACCACACGCCATCCCCAGCCCTGACTTCTTCCACCAAATGGGGCTCAGCTCCCTCCCTAGGGACCCAGCCTGAGAAAGAGACTTCCCAGAACAGCAGGCCTGCTGCTGTAACCACAGGACAGTTGGAGCCACACAGCTGGGTCAGGAGGGAGGGGCTCCCAGAGGCCAGATGGGTGGTCGCAGGTGTAAGGAGACAGTGGGAATGCTGGTCTCCCAGGAGGGCTTGTAAGTATTTTAAGAGAACATGTCGAGTAGCTTTGGGGAGGCAGATACTTTGAGGTGCAGCAATTTCCGTTTAGAATTGCTTCTGTACCTCACTCGACTCTCCCAGCACCCTTGGGAAGAAAGAGTTATCACCTCCCCTTCGCAGGGGGGTAGTGGGTGGAAGCGAGGCTGGAAAGGCTGGGAACCCCGGTGCAGCTAGCAGACAGGGAATCAGACCGCAGCCTGGATTTCCTTGTCACATACCCAGGGCTCCTCCCATTCTACCTCACTGCTTGAAGCACGCAGAAAATATGAGCCTGTGCCCAGTTTCACATAGTCAGGATGAGCATTAAAAAAATGGTTTGCGTTAGCTCCTCAAAGTTGAAGTTTTATCTGACAGGTTATTTCTGAAGACTCCCTAAGTACCAAAAAAAAAAAAAAAAAAAAAAATCAGGTTCAGTTGTAACTCTAAATTGCACATGTCATTGAGCTAAGGGAGAGGGTATATAATGCTCTGTTTGGGAAAAATTAGACCAAAATTGCCTGGTCAACTTTCCCTGGTGGGAAAGATAGAGGATGAGAATGAAAGCCACTGCATGCAAGGTGTCATCTGGGGTGCCAGGAGCCTGGTACCTCCCTAGACTCTCACCCCAGCCCGTGCAGAGGGAGGAGCTGCCTTTCTTATCCAGATGTGAAACACAGGTGCAGAGAGCCTGGGTAACTTTCCCAAGAGCATACAGCTGCATTTCTAATCCAGGACCCTCCAACACCAGGCCAGTGTACTTTCCCTAAACCCAGTTGGCTGGGGCCAACCCTCCCCAAAGGTGGACATGGCTTAGCTAGAAGCAAGTCATCAGGAGAATTAACGCCACACAAAAATACACCCAGCCCAGCATCAGAAAGGCTGACACTGAATCTGTCTCCCGTACAGCTAGGTTCCCTGTGTCCAGTCCAGGGCCTGACGTTAGTTACCTGATCGACAGACAAATCGATGGGCAGAGAGGAAGGAGACATTCCTTTCCCTTTTCCTTTCTGCATTCCTCACTAGTGCTATTGTTTTCTGGACATAAGTGAAGGTCTTCACACTGATGGATTTATCCTGCTGACACTGCGCCGCTCAATGAGATGCATGCTTGTCTGACCACCGATGGGCTTCTTGTAATGCCCTATTAACAGGTATCCTTATGTCCAGTCTCTTCCCAGGCTGACCTGGCCATAGGCCACCAGGATAGAGTATTCTCATATTGGGATCAGATCCAGTCACTTTTCAGGTACCTCTTAGGAGTGCCTTTGCCCATAGCCTTTCTCATGGTCACATATGTTAGGAAAACACTGATTATTGCACAGGCTGTTTGGGGATTACCAATGGACACTTGCAGATGAAAAATCTGGAGGGGCTGGTAAAGAAAGCAGCTCATCTTTAAGCCACACATTGAAAAAGGTCAAAGACCCACTTTGCTCCCACCAGGGGATCTATCCTCTACTCCAATTTCAAGCACATAAAATTCTTGCAATTATGGGCACGAGTAGCATATGCTATGCCCTTTGCCTAGAATGCTCTTCTTTGCCAGTTAACTCTTCTCCAAACTTTGAATTTCACCTTGCACCTCACCTTCTCAGGGAAGCTCTCCCTGACCCCTGGCTGAACTTGTGTACACTCTCTCTGTACACTCTCTCATTTCCTGTGTATACTCTCTCAGCACCATATACTTTGTCTTTAGAGCCCAACAAGTATCAACATTTGTCACTTCTTTTGATACATACAATTTTTTAGTCCGATGACTAGCTCCCTCACTGAAATACAAGTTCCATCATGATCAGGGTGACGTGCATGCTTTGCTCACCATCGAATCCCCAGAACCTGCCACAGCAGCTGCTGGCCCACAGGTTCTTCCCAGTACTCCCTGAGAAGCCTGGGGTGAGGGAGAAGATGGCTGGGCAGGTCCCTGTGACCTTACTTTCCTCCTGGAGCAGGGTGAGGTAGAAAAACAGAGGACTCCGACTCTAGCCTCAGTTGTCTCGGAAAGTCATTGTGAGAACATGACAAGGTCACATAATGCTTCTGAGCCTCACCTTCCTAATCCGTAAGATGGAAAGGATATGCCAGTAAAGAATGGCTTACATTGTTTTATCTCATTATTGACTCAGCTCATTCTTCCAGTCCCAGGGTAATGGACAGCATTGCTTTTTGTCTGTGCAGGATGCTTGCTTCCCTTTCTTCTGGGATGCCCTGCTCAGGGAACTTTCGTCCTTCAATCATGATTCCGGCTGAGCTTCCCATCGCAGTACCCCGCCATTGCGTCCATGGCACTGGGCAGACTGGCTACCTGTTTAGTCTAATACTGCAGTCCACCAGGCTGGGAGAAGTCATGGCACCCAAGCTGCTCCCATCAGAGCACCTCTCTGAGATACTTGTCACTATAACAGCTGGGAGGAAAGCTGCTTTTCAATCTGGGGCCACTAGCTGGAATAATGAAGGTCAGGAGCCACCAGGGGCCCATGGCCCTTTTTCACTCCCTATAGCCATTGTGTCATGCTGTGTAGAAGAAGACCAAAGACAGCAGACGAGACTGAGGTCAACACAAAAAAGAGTAAAAATGAGAATGAGGGGCAATAAGAGTCTGATGACCTGATGACGTTTTATCATTTCCTGGATCTAGCCATGCCTGAAGTCCACTCACTCATCTACCCTAGTAAAATAAGACTTTGAGACAAACTCAGTCTCTTTTCTAAAGCCAGATGGAATTTAGTTTCTGTCTCACATTTGAAAGAATGCTGCTTGATACACCTAGGCCCAAAGTCACCCCATAGTACTAAATAAACAATCTCTTGGAGGGACAGTAGTAACGAACAAGAGCATGCATCGAGATCCCTGCTCCACTCTAACATATGTCACATGTGTCCTCCTGTCTAACCCTCATGATCAGCCTCCATAACAATAGAGAAATACAATGGGGTGATGGAAGATAAGAAACACTAGAATAGGGTGTTGAAGACCTGAGCTCTAATCTTGGCTTTGCCACGCACTAGCTGTGTGATGCTGAGCTGGTTTCTTAACTTCTCTGGGCTTACCTTTCTTCCTCTACAAAATGGGATAACGATGCCTACCTCTAAGGCTTCCATGAGGAATAATGACCTAAAACAAACAAAAGAGCCTGGCATCGTTCCTGGCTAGGAGAGCCTTAATAAACATTAGCTGAGCCTGTCAAATCTAGAAGTATTTTCTAGAAAGATAGTTCTATATATCTTGTTTCTAAGAATACGTGTTGGCTACGAATAAAAAAGGCATGCAGTTAACGTTCGACTTTGGCTACTGGCTGCTGACTTGGCAGTGACAGAAGGTTGGCTGATGGGTCTGCCTCCCTTCGCGCTGGGCATCCAGTGTGTCCACAGGGATGGCAGCTCCAGCCAAGCAATGACGGGTCACTGAGACAAGGAGCCTAAGCTGCGTCCAGTCTCCCCTGAACAGTGTTGAAAGGATGGGCCAGGATTCTGCTGAACTTGACTCTGAGTCCCCACCTAATGGATGGTTGACTTTATTGGAGTGAGGGCAGGGTGTGTCCCTCTGCACTGCACTGTCTGGGAAATGGGACAGTCTGTGTTACTTTCCAAAGAACAACACTGAAAAATGATGCTCGGAATCAATATTTTGGTTGCATTTTGCAAAGTGGCTATGGGGGAGATTTCCATCGAGTGTGGTTTGCAGGGCAATTGTCCTCTGTTGTTTACTCCCTGCCATTCCCACAGCCTGTTCCTGGCAGGCATCTGCGACTACTGCACTCCTGGGCCACTGGGACCTGGACACTCTGCTCCAGAGAAAAGCTGAGCTGGCCAGCCTTTCATGGAGGCCTGATTGCAATAACGCATTAGGCAGCTGGCTGCCAGACCCTCCCAACTCCCTACCTCAACCTTGCCCTCCTTAGCCAGTCCTAGCCAAGGCTGGTACTCTCTTAGGAGCCTCGTTCTCACCAACTAGGGGGAAATCGTAATTAGCTGAGCAGCTCTAGGCCAGGGGCTTGAAATTCCTGCGAGTTCCACATCTAGAGATGTGGCCTTGTCCATTTCCTCTTCCCAGGGTGGCCTCCTGCTCTTGCTCCTCTCCACCCACCCACCTCTTCCTTGGAGCCACAACCACACAGCAGGCACTGAGCAGACAGAGTGAGACCGCTGTCTCCTACCCATCCCTTACCCTTCCGAGCACCCTCTTGAGAGAAACCCCATCCCCATGGGTCCCAAGCATACCTTGCCTCCTGGTTACGGCGACTATGACTACTGCCCTACCCGCTTGAGGCCAGGTTCTTCAGGTTGCCAAGGCTCTGCGTGCCAGTGTTTGTGTCTGTTCAGATCATGAGAGCCCTCCAGCCAAGAAGCCACCCTTCATTTCAAAGAGAAGGCGATAGAGATTAGAGCATCAAGCATGCTCTGAGTCAGCTCATCCTAGAGTCTGCTCCCTATTCCCTACTCCCTACTGCTATGGCCAGTTTTCCAGGGAGAGATGGATTCATAGGATCAGGGTCTGGCAATCAAGACAGAGATGCAACAACAACAAAAAAAGGTGCGGGGGGAGTAATGTTCCTAGGCATGCAGTTAGGTGTCTGCAGTGTGGTACTCATGGCCCAGAGAGAAGATGCTCCACCATGGATGGACCACAAGGATCCTG